>NW_026865101.1:0-74349 GCF_026571515.1 Ruditapes philippinarum
TTTACAAATTAAGTGATATCAAATAGAGTAATTCTCAAAGTTGTACTTGCAATTCAGATAATTTGTTATATTGTGGTTTAATATATTTCAGGTCGTTGCCAAGGGAATGATATAAAGAGAGGAGAAGGAGGGGCTATTGTTAACATCTCAAGCATGACGACCAATGTGGCATTCCCCGAGCACACGTCATATTGTTCATGTAAAAGGGGTGATTCGGCGCAATTTAATATGTAGCTATCCGAGCCCCTGAGGGTCAAATGAGTTCGGGATTGTTAAAATCAATTCAACAAACAGCTTTAAGGTTGCAATCCAATCTTCAATTACTGTAAGGTTGTTATAAGAAGTCGATTCTATAGGTACAAACAACACTCTGCAATAAGTATATAACAATATGTAAATATAAAGTAAAATAAAGTAGAAACAATGCATTACATGAATTAATATCATATCGTATGTTAACATAATCAATAACATGTCTAGTGGCCAATTCAGTTCTTTAAACTGCAGCAACAGTCCTTAAATATCATATCATAGCTTATGGAATTATACGCACAATTAACATATATTACACAATACATCACACATGAACTTACCATCTGAGGGATGAGTGTAGTACATAAATCTAATAATTACTTCTCTGACTATCACACCATTAATAGTGAATAAAGATGAAAGGTGATTTGATAGATATTGTCATTCTGAAACTCATACTTATTTACAAATTTCGCAAAAAATGTACTGAATCAAAATAGAACAGAATCACAATTATGCAATTCCACATGTTTACAATAAAGCATTAGCAACAGTCGGGATAAATACAAATAAAGAACTTGACAACACACACTTATTTTCTAACCTCTCTTCTTTACAACATAACAAAGACACAATGACTTTTTCCTACCAAGAAATCACATGACATAAAAATAGCTTAAAACCAACGATCCGTGAACCAATCATTTGAATTCTTAGAATACTGACCAATGTAAAACATAAGAACCAATAGAGTAATCTCCCTTGACAAGTATCAGACAAGACTGGCGGATTTGTCTCCCTTTGCAAAATTATAAAATTTAAAAGTAAAGCAAGAGTATTGTCCCTTAGACCTGGTCTTAAAAATAAGACCCTGTTACATTCATCAAAGGGTGCTGTCGATACACTTACAAGAGTTATGGCACTTGAACTTGGACCACATCAGGTAAATGTCTGATTTCGCGCGTTGTTAGTTTTCATATATGATTATAATTCATTTTAATGTGTGGATGCTTTTGATTTAAATGAAATACCCAGGACAAATTATTGGCATATGCTTATATCATAATATTTATCATGTCGTAAATGCACGTGTAAAGTAATTGAAATATTGTCAATTAGAGCATGTCACAGAATGGCCACATTTGAGCCGCGTCACGACAAAACCAACGTAATGCGTTTGCGACCAGCATGGATCCAGATCAGCTTGCGCTTCCGCGCAGTCTGATCAGGATCCATGCTGTTCGCTATCAGTTTCTCTACTTGTAATAGGGTTGGTAAGCGAACAGCATGGATCCTGATTTTGAAAAATAGTTTGTATATAAAGATTTTTATGTTCCCCGAAAAATTTCGGGGGAGCATATAGTCGGCGCCTTGTCCGTCTGTCCGTCTGTCCGTCCGTCCGTCTGTCCGTCCGTTGTCTTGTCCGGAGCATAACTTGAAAACCCTTGGAGATAATTTGTTGAAACTTCATACAGTGGTAGAGGGCATCGAGGGGAAGTGCAGTGTCAAAGAACCATAACTCTATTTTGCCCGGTTTTTGAATTATCTCCCCTTATAGAAAAATCTTGTCCGGGGCATAACTCTAAAACTATAACAGATATCAACATGAAACTTTGTAGGTGAATAGAGCTCAATGGGTAGATGTGCAGTGCATAAGAACAATAACTCTTTTCATCCTAATTTTGGAGTTATTGCCCTTTGTTAATTTTAATACTTTGAACTTTGTCCGGAACATAACTTGAAAACCCTTGGAGATAATTTGTTGAAACTTCATACAGTGGTAGAGGGCATCGAGGGGGAGTGCAGTGTCAAAGAACCATAACTCTATTTTGCCCGGTTTTTGAATTATCTCCCCTTATAGAAAAATCTTGTCCGGGGCATAACTCTAAAACTATAACAGATATCAACATGAAACTTTGTAGGTGAATAGAGCTCAATGGGTAGATGTGCAGTGCATAAGAACAATAACTCTTTTCATCCTAATTTTGGAGTTATTGCCCTTTGTTAATTTTAATACTTTGAACTTTGTCCGGAACATAACTTGAAAACCCTTGGAGATAATTTGTTGAAACTTCATACAGTGGTAGAGGGCATCGAAGGGGAGTGCAGTGTCAAAGAACCATAACTCTATTTTGCCCGTTTTTGAATTATCTCCCCTTATAGAAAAATTTTGTCCGGGGCATAACTCTAAAACTATAAGAGATATCAACATGAAACTTTGTAGGTGAATAGATCTCAATGCGTAGATGTGCAGTGCATAAGAACAATAACTCTTTTTGTCCTAATTTTGGAGTTATTGCCCTTTGTTTATTTTAATACTTTGAACTTGAACTTTGTCCGGAACATAACTTGAACACCCTTGGAGATAATTTGTTGTAACTTCATACAGTGGTAGAGGGCATCGAAGGGGAGTGCAGTGTCAGATAACCATAACTCTATTTTGCCTGGTTTTTGAATTATCTCCCCTTATAGAAAAATCTTGTCCGGGGCATAACTCTAAAACTATAAGAGATATCAACATGAAACATTCTAGGTAGATAGATCTCATTGAGTAGAGGTGCAGTGCAAAAGAACCATAACTCTGTTAAGCCTTATTTTTGAATAATCTCCCCTTTTAGAAAAATCTTGTCCAGGACATAGCTGTAAAACTATAAGAGATATCAACATGAAACTTTGTAGGTAGATAAATCTCAATGGGTAGATGTGCAGTGCAAAAGAATCATAACTCTACCTTGCCTAATTCTGGAGTTATTGCCCTTTGTTTATTTTTACTTTTTGAATTGTCCAGGACATAACTCGGAAATCATAAGAGATATCATCAAGAAACTTTGTAGGTTGATAGATCACATTGATTAGAAGTGCAGTGCAAAGAACTGTAACTCTGCCTTGGCCTAATTTTGGAATTTATTGCACTTTGAACTTTTTCCACGGACATAACTCTGAAACTACAAGAGGTGTACTTTCCTGTGTCCAAAACCTATTCGGGGAGCATCACCCGGCTCAAACCGGGCTCTTGTTTTAAAACTTTTTTTTTTAATTAGATCCGTGTCAATACCATCCATCCAACTATTGTGATGACAGAAATGCCAGGGCAGACGAGCCTGGGAAGACCCGCAGAAACACATGAAATATCTTGTTCGAACACCAATTGGACATTTTGCTGGTAATGATTTTTATTCTCGAAGCACATCATTGTTAAATCAATAAATTTATTATACAAATGTTATACATGTATATACATGTTTTTTCTTTCTTTTCACAAATGTTTTGGTTAAATCAAACATTAACCGCAAAATTAATCGTAGCACTCAAAAATAAGATAGAAATCCCCATGCTCACAAAATTTGCTTCATTTGTGGAATTGTACATAAAGTATTCATCTTAACACACCTTCTGTATGAGATATGTATTTATTCACTTTTTGGTGTCTTTCAGAGCCCACGGATGTTTCGGATGGGACGGTGTTCTTGCTGAGTGACATGGAGAAAATGATAAACGGCACGATCTTGCATATTGATGGTGGTCTCACATCCAACTAACTTGCTATATAATCCGAAATAGACACTGTTAGAATTTTAATTTTCGAGACTTTCATTCTTTAAATACAATGATTTATTATTTGGAAGAAAATTTTGTCATAAAAACATTTATAATACAGTTTATCACGGCTTTAATTACAGCCGTGAGTATATCTATTTGTCAAGTAGAACTGTTAACTAGGTAGTTGCTCTACTATCTAATACTATCTACTAGTATATATTAACGTCATGCAGTACGGTCGTCTCTTTCAAATAAAAAATACACAATATATTTGACTGTTTCTTCTTTTTTTTTCCTTGAAAAAATGTACACTTTGATACACTATGTATTACAAGTCGAATAAAAAAATCGCTGTTCACATTACGTAACATTAAAACAATGAAATCAGTGTAATTATTACAGAGATATTTAAAGGACTGCACAGAAAATAAATGGGAACGTGGACAGATATTGTGAAGTAAACATGAGTAGAACGGTCATTCAATTGACATTTTTTTCTTAACTTCTTGAAACGTTGTCAATTTAAACTGCGTGTACATTTTAAGAAGAACTCAAATTTATCCCCCCCCCAAAAAAAAGAAGAAAAAGAAACAGATGTAAATTGTTGCATGACGCATTTTATCCTTTATCTCTCCCCTCAATCTAAAGATCCTACAATTGATGATTTATCAGCATTAGACTTGTTAATAACAAATATTGATGCCACTGTGGGTACAGTAGAAACTTACTGGTCAGATCACAAGATTGTCTACTGCTGTTCTGAAAGAATCTCTATAAAATAAAATCCGCAGTGCTAACCCAGAAAACAACCTTTATAAAGCTTACCAGTTCTTCGATCTTTAAAAATCCCCCATCCCAAGATTAAAAGGTATGTCATGCCGTAGTATAAACTTTGACCTTCATCTGATTACCTTCTTCCAGTCAGATGATGGTCTCAGGGCCATCGTGTCCCTCTTTTGTAATTTTGATTTGCCGCATGGAAGTGCAGAGGGAACTTGTGAAACATATTGGTCACCGTCTGATAATAAAATTGTATTTCTCTGTGTGAATCTAAAATCTTTGCACATCAACGCCTATTTTCTCTGTGTGAATCCAAAATCTTTGCACATCAACGCCTATCTAGCCTATCTAAGGAAAAGCAATGGACTCACGCCCAGATGATTATATACATGTTACAATGTCTTATGAATAGATCTAGTTTGTTATTGTAAAAGTATTTTTTACATTTATATTGCATTTGTTGCTACTGTGCAAAGTGTTTCCTTTTATAACAAACTCTACTCATTAATCTCATTGTATATATGCACTACCTAGCCCTTTTCTATGTGATTTTGGGTGGTTTCAATTTTGTCGTGTTGTGCTTTCTTTAGGGATTCTGTATTTCTCTATTTTATTTATGTGTCATTTCAAAACATGGGTAGTAATTCTTTTTTTAAATGGGCCTGACTAGGTTCTGCAAGTGTCAGAAATTTATGAATTTTATGTATATTTTGATAAATATTATAGCAAATTTAATTTACTACCGTTCATCCTACATCAAAATAAGACAGAACTAAATTAGTACTATTAAACCTAACCTAACCCGAGCGGAGTAATTTGTGTAAAAGAGATCGAATTAATATTATCCAAAAACCTTTGTTCTAAGATAAATAATTTGATTTGGATTGTATATTTTTCAAAATCAAAATATAGAGAAGTCAATGTTGGGAATTATATATTTCACTGTTCTTCGGTTTTCCCGCCATACGTCACAAAGTTCGAAAAGAAAAACAAAAACAACAACAACTGAACATGGCGTCCACACCAAAAAGAAAGAAAAAAACAGGAAAAAAGAAGAAAAGGCAGGAAGACGTTGTTGGCTTCTTGCACAGTGTGTCTCCGTTGAAGAAAGTTCCAAACCCACAAAAAGTACAAGTTTCAATGCTGTACAGTACACACTGACTAGTATACTATGTTGCAAAAAATATTGGTGATAGCAATGTACCTTGTAATGATAGTCATGTAAGTGTAAGTAAAATCAAGGAAACATCTAATATATCTGATGAACTAGTTTTTAAACCTGTTTCTGAAAATTTTGTCAAAAAACAAATAGGAAATATGAGTATCAAAAAGGCTACAGGCTATGATAGTATTTCAGTTAAAATGTTAAAAATTGCCTCTCCTGTTATTACCCAACCACTAACAGATATGATAAATAGATGCATACAAGTATCGTTATTTCCAGATAATATGAAAAAAGCTCAAGTTGTACCCATTCATAAGAAAAATAGTATTTTAGACAAGAGCAATTACAGACCAGTCAGTCTTTTACCTGTAATGTCTAAGGTTTTTGAGAGAGCCATTTATGAACAATTGATGTCACATTTTGATAACATTTTTAATCCCTTTCTTAGTGCTTTTAGACCTGGTTATGGTTGCAATACAGCTCTTTTAAAAATTGTTAAAGACTGGAAGTATTTCTTGGATAAAAACCAGTATCTGGCAGCTATCCTAATGGATCTCTCAAAAGCCTTCGACTGCTTGCCTCATGATTTATTATTACTTAAAATGAAATTTTATGGTATGTCTGAACAATCACTCAATCTTATTAAAAGTTATCTGTCTAATAGGCAACAATGTGTTAAGATAGGAAATATATGTAGTGATTATCAAAACATAATTAAAGGCGTCCCACAAGGCTCAATACTTGGACCGATTTTGTTTAATATTTTTATAAACGACATTTTCTTTTTCATAAATAAAAGTCAACTGTATAATTATGCGGATGATAACACTCTTTCTTACTCAAGCACTTGTAAAGCAGACTTGGTTAGCACTTTAGAATCAAAGCGCTGAAAGCACTGATGTATTCGCTGCGCATTATAAATGCATATGTGTCTTACTAAAAACGTTGCAATTGTAAAGAATAAAGGAATATGGGCCACTGAATTACAGATTATTAATCTGATAGAGACATTAACACTGGTTGTTTATTTACATTGAAAGAGGGAAAGAAGTAAGAATAAACTAAATGAGAACAACTTTATTACATTATCTAAGTGGTACAATAAAATATACATCCATAATATGAATGCATGCAGTACATTCATGACTAGATCCTTAACATGATGAGAGAATTATGTTATAATGAATATATATATATATATAGTAACAATACCTAGAATACTATATTGCTACATAAGCTTCAAATGTAATGACAGACAGATTACCTAGCTAAAGCATTTCAGTTTTTCACATGATGAAAAGTGAAACTTGGAACATGTTAATTTCATGAAATTTAAGAAGAAAATATAGGTATTTTTGTAAAATACTTTAATTTTAAAAATTTCTGAGATTAAAAAAAATACAAAATAGTACTTTTAATAGTTTGCGTAATAGCCTGTAACTGTCAAAAATAAATTTTAAAATTCTGTTATTTACTTTTTTGCAAAGAAACATTACAAATGGAATGGGAGCATGAGGAAATGGCTTTAATAATGCAAAACAAGCAAAATGGCACAATAAGAGAAAAGGATGGTTGTAATATCTAATCTTTTTTTACCTACTGTGACCTTATCATGCAAAATACCAAATTAATTTAAAGCGTTTTTGCACACAGTAAACGAGAATTTTTGACGTTTTCAAACTGAGTAGTTTAATATGACATTATTGAAATATGGAAGACGGACAGACCAGGAATCTTTGACTGTCTGTAATAGCTGACCTTTTGCTAATGTGAGCTAAAAAAATGAGAATACTGATGTCAAGGATGATTCAATAATATCCATATTTAAGAAAACACAGCTTTAAAACCAATTGCAATATTGATAAAAAAAGTAAACAATGTATATTATCTATGCCCCTGGTTAAAACATGATAGAAATATTTTCAGAACCTTTTTACTCACAATAATAATACATGTAATTATAACAGCATTAATAAGTACATCGCCTTATCTAATAGTCTGAATCTTACACAATTTAATGTTGCATGACAAACATTCTATTATAAAGCTTTCAATATTTCAGTTACTTCATACATAATCAGTGTTCTTTTCTAATTAAAGCATATATACAGAACTTGCTAACATGAAAAACAAATTTGGTCACGATAAGTTTATCTCATGTATAAAATTGCAACTTGCTTGCAATTTAAGTAATTTTATTTTAAGATTCTTATGCTAGAAAGTATGGTGATTGCTCAATTTTAAGTCATTTGTTAAAAACATTTTCATAAATCGGAAACACACTCTATAAATGGCTTGGTACTTCATATCAATTGTGAAATTTCTTTTATTAAGAATATTACTTACTGATAAAAATTCACAAAATTGCAAATACAATGTAAATCTAAAAACAATGTTACATAATTAAGGTATAATCAAGTTATATAATGATTAAGACAATGGATTGAAATGATAGAAAAACAAGCAAAGTAAAATGAACATAAAAAATTGTATACATGTAACACTATTGACCATAAGAAACAGTTAAGTCAAACAAATGTAAAAGTTATTAAACATTTAAATTTGGGGTGTAGTTTCATGTTTCTTCGGAAATTGAAGTCAAAATAGTTCTCAGAAATCAAATATTTCTCTGACAAAGATAGAAATGTTATGAGCATGTAAAGCTCCCACAAAACTTTCTGATATAACTCTAGTGCAATCACTGTTTGTTTTTACTTTGACTAGAATCAAAAATGATACCTTTGTTTACAGTTTGTGTCCACAATGATAATAGCATATAAATAAATATTATCTTGTCACTTGTGCCTGGTTATATAAAAAAAAACAATTTCTAATAAAGGAATGTCGGGTTGCATTTCTATACCAAATATCATGATGCTGTAATGTTTCGAAAAAAATTTACCACTGACCATTAATGTGGAAAATTTAACTAAGTCAGTTAACAGGAAGTGGATGAGTGAAAGACTTGAAATCGAATCCCACAGTATGAGACCATGTGTCAATGCTGTTTGTCAAATATCAAGAGCCTGTGATAAGAAGTTGCTAAAAAAACTGTTACAAAAATTTCTTACCATTGACCATTAATGTTGAAAATTTAACGGTAAACAGGGCGTGGTGAGCGACAGAGCTGAAATCAAATCCGACGGTATGGGACCACGTCATACTGTATACCAAATATCAAGAGGCTGAGATAAGTTGGTATGGAAGACAAAACTATGAAACTAAGAACATTTGTTTACATAAATTCCATAAATAAGTTCAAGGTGGGGGGGGGGGGTAATTCTGGAAATAGTCATGCTTATCACACAACATATGTGTAATGATAAGAAATATAAAACAAGAGGGCCATGATGGCCCAAAGTCGCTCACCTGTATATAGGCCTCCCGGAGCGGGCCAGTTTAAACCCCAGGGCTTTTATTTGAACAAACTTGGTTGACACCCATTAGAAGATGTTTCATGCTAAACATCTAAGGTCTAGCTTGTTGGGTTTTTTTAAAAGAAGTTTTTTCAAGTTTTTTTCTTTACACATATAGTTAAAAACAATGACACACCTGGGGCAGGACCAGTTTTGATCCCAGGGCTTTTATTTGAACAATCTTTGTAGACACTTACTAGACAATGTTTCATGCTTAATATCTGAACTCTAGCTATTCAGGTTTTTTCGAAGAAGATTTTTAAGTTTTTGCTATACACATGTAAGGAAACTGAATGACCCCTGGGGCGGGACCAATTTTGACCCCAGGGCTTTTATTTGAACAAACTTGGAAGACACTCACTAGAAGATGTTTCATGCTTAGTATCTAAACTCTAGCTATTTGTTTGTTTTTTCAAAAAAGATCTTTCAAGTTTTTGTTATATGCATATAAGGAAAATGAATGACCCCCGGGGCGGGGCCAATTTTGACCACAGGGCTCTTATTTGAACGAACTTGGTAGACATCCATTAGAACATGTTTCATGCTAAATATCTTAGCTCTAGCTCTTTCCACGCTTTAAAAGAAATTTTTTAAAGTTTTTACTATATGCATATAGGGAAAATCAATGACCCCCTGAGGCGGGGCCAATTTTGACCCAAGGGCTGTTATTTGAACAAACTTGGTAGACACCCATTAGAAAGATGTTTCATGCTAAATATCTTAGCTCTAGCTCTTTGGGTTCTTTAAAAGATTTTTTAAGTTTTTACTATATACATATAGGGAAAATCAATGACCCCCCATGGTGGGGCCGATTTTAATTCTAGGAACAAAATTTGAACAAGTTTGGTTTTGGACCTATAGATGATACCATAGACCAAATATCAAAGCTCTAGGCCATTTTCTTTCAGACCAGAAGATTTTTCAAGTTTTCACTTTATGTATAAAATTATAATGAAAATCAATGACCCCCCGAGGGCGGGGCCAATTTTTACCTGAGAGCCATTATTTGAACAATCTTGGTAGAGGTCTACCACACAATGTTTCATGCCAAATATCTTACCTGTAGCCTTTGCGAATTCAGAGAAGAAGATTTTTTAGGTTTAACTATACACATATTAGAAAAACCCATGACCCCCGGGGCGGGGCCAATTTTGACACTAGGGACAAAATTTGTACAACTTTGGTATTGGACCTTCAGATGATACCATAGACCAAATATCAAAGCTCTAGGCCATTTACTTTCAGACCAGAAGATTTTTCAAGTTTTCACTATATGTATGTAATGAAAATCAATGACCCCCCGGGGCGGGGCCAATTTTGACCCTAGGGCCATTATTTGAACAATCTTGATTGAGGTCTACTACACAATGTTTCATGCCAAATATCACATCTGTAGCCTTTGCCAAATCAGAGAAGAAGATTTTTTTAGATTTTACTATAGACATATAAGGAAAAACCTATGACCCCCCCAGGGCGGGGCCAATTTTGACACTAGGGACAAAATTTGTACAACTTTGGTAGAGGACCCATAGATGATACCATATACCAACAAGAAACATGGCAATGCCATGAAACCAGGTTTTCAATTATCACCATTGTAGATAAATATGTTGTATTTGAAATACAAATACAAGCAACAAACAATGTAACTATGTGCAATGTAAAACATGAATAATGTAGGAGGAATTGCCACTGAAGAAGTGTTCACTATATATTCTGTATAAGGAAAAAAAAAAAGGGCCATAATTAGGTCAACAATTATCCAATCACAAAACCCCGACAATATGTGCCAGGGCGCTTGGTGACAAAGCTTCTGTGAAAGTTTGAACAAAATCCGTTGAGAAATGTAGGACGAGTTCAGCACAGAAGAATTTGTTCACTATATATTGATAATTCTGTATAAGGAAAAAAAAACAAAGGGCCATAATTAGGTCAAATATTATCCAATCACAAAACCCAGACAATATGCGCCAGGGCACTTGATAACAAAGCTTTTGTGAAAGTTTGGTCAAAATCCGTTGAGAGTGTAGGAGAAGTTGCGCACGATAGAAATTGTTCACTATATATTCTGTATAAGGAAAAAAAAAAGGGGCCATAATTAGGTCAAATATTATCCAATCACAAAACCCTGACAATATGCGCCAGGGCACATGATGACATAGCTTCTGTGAAAGTTTGAACAAAATCCCTTGAGAATTGTAGAGGGAGTTCAGCACAGAAGAAATTGTTCACTATATATTCTATATAAGGAAAAAAAAACAAAGGGCAATAATTAGGTCAAATATTATCCAATCGCAAAACCCCGACAATATGCCCCAGGGCACTTGGTGACAAAGGTTCTGTGAAAGTTTGGTCAAAATCCGTGGAGAAATGTAGGAGGAGTTGCGCACAGAAGATATTGTTCACTATATATTCTATATAAGGAAAAAAAAACAAAGGGCCGTAATTAGGTCAAATATTATCCAATCGCAAAACCCAGACAATATGCCCAAGGGCAATTGATGACAAAGCTTCTGTGAAAGTTTGGTCAAAATCCGTTGAGAAATGTAGAAGGAGTTGCGCACAGAAGAAATTGTTCACTATATATTCTATATAAGGAAAAAAAACAAAGGGCCATAATTAGGTCAAATATTATCCAATCGCAAAACCCCGACAATATGCGCCAGGGCACTTGATGACAAAGCTTCTGTGAAAGTTTGGTCAAAATCCGTTGAGAAATGTAGAAGGAGTTGCGCACAGAAGAAATTGTTTACGCCCGCCCGCCCGTCCGCCCATCCGCCCGCCCGCCGACATACCTCAATCTAATAACCAGTTTTTTCCTTCGGAAAACCTGGTTAAAAATCAATGCTCTGGCCCATGTACTTTCAGACAAGAAGATTTTTTAATTTTGTGCTTTTTGAAATCCTTCTCTGGCCCTATGACCTACATGTACATATGCAACAGACCAGAACCATTTGAACAACTTTGAAAGGGGACCACCCAAGGATCATTTCTGTAAAGTTTTGTTGATGTGCAGTCATTGGTTTCAGAGGAGATGTTGTTTATGTTAAAAGTTGACGACGCACAACGGACACAGGGCCATCACAATAGCTCACCCTGAGCATTGCTCAGGTGAGCTAAAAAGTAAATCAAATTACTTATAATATTTCTTTAAAAAAAATCCTAAGTTCAAAGGGATATTAACCTGAAAATATTGCTTTAAAGAGTTATGAACCTAATCACATAAGATGTAATTGATGATAAGGAATATGTATTTGAAGTAAGAGGTAGATGCCTTTGAAACTAAAGAAGTCATAGTAAAAAATAATATTTTTAAAGTAAAAAAAATCTAAGTTCATGGGGAGGTAATTCTTGCAATATTGGTGCTAGTGTTAACAACCTTGTCACATAACATTTGGTTAATGATAAGGAAAATATATTTGAAATATGAAGTTGATCCCTTCAGAAATAAATAAGTAACAGTAAATAATAGCTGTCGGTAGGACAGCAACGCTCTACCATTATAAGTGCTTGATAGAAAAAGAGCCTTGATAATGTAAAATGTTAACAAAACGGCCAAATTGTCCTTTAAATCCATGTTACTGTTATAGGGCCAAATTTTCCTTTCAATCCATGTTACTGTTATAGGCCTTGAAGAGAGTCCTATTATGCTCTCAAAGAAGAGTATTAAATTTCAACTTCTTCCTAGCCAGATGTCAATAGTACATGAAAATATCTGAGGTGGTATGCAAACTTTAATTAAATAACATAAAATCTAAGTCAGAAAAGGGGCATAATTCTGTCAAAATGCTTGATCCAGTTATCTCCTCCTGTCTACAGGTTGGGGTCATGATGGTGAACAAGTGTGCAAAGTTTCAAAGCCATATATCAATGGACTTTGATATTTGAGATATTACAAAAACTTTAACCTAAGTTATTACACCTACGCTGACACAGACACCAACACTGACGCACTGGTGACTACAATAGTATCGAACAGTCGAGCTAAAAATAACTTCTTTTTTTTGAAAATCTTCAAGAGGAAATTTGAAAATATTGGTGCTAGAGTAATGACCTTGTCACATAAGATGTGGTTGATGATAAGGAACATATATTTGAAGTATGAAGTTGATCCCTTAAGAAATAAGGAAGTAACGATAGAAAATAATATTTTTAAGGAAAATTCTAAGTTCAAGGGGAGATAAATCTGAAAATAGTGGTGCTAGAGTTATGAACCTTGTCACAAAAGATGTGGTTGATGATATGGAAAACCAAAACTTTAATCTGAATAAGGACGCGGACGCCGGGGCAAGTAGGACGGCTCTCCATATACTTTGTATAATCTAGCTAAAAATGAAAAGTAAGAAAGTGTTTTATGCAGTAAACATTAATATAAATATAAAAGTGATATGGCACTTTTTGTACTAAGAAGCGAGGAATGATATTTTATCTTTTCCTGCATTCTAAATCTATAGTAAATGATATTATTATCGTACCTTTCTTGCCTATTAAATGTATGGTATTGTACCTAACAATTTAGCAATGATGTTCCAGGGTTTTCACATGTTGGTTTACACAAAATATCCATACATATATCTAATTTCTATTATAATACATATATACATTAAACTTTATGCTTTAAACAAAAAATAGAACTTTTTACAACATTACCATTAGACAGGATTAATTTTGACCCCAGTGACACTACTGAAGTTTTCCAGATTGTATGTAAATGATAAGCAGACTGGAAATCTATACACCTGACAATCTATTTTCCTTTCTTCGAATTTTTCCATGAATATGTGACCATAAGGCTTGAAATTTTTTTAACAACATAGCAATATTCTGAGGTATCCAATGCATTTCTCTGCTTAACTAGTAACTTCAGCTAGAAACTTTTTAAAAGGAAGTTTTTCACATATTTCCAATACAATTTAGGTGAAACATGTAGGTCCATTGGCATTCAGGGCTTCCATTAAGATCCAAAATTTGGAAGTCAAAGACTGCAAAATGTGACATTGGAAGTCACAAAATATTGGTAAAGAAGAAAAAAGCATTACATTTTGGAAGTCACAAGCCAAATTCAAGGAGTGAAATGACTTCAAAACTTCCATTAATGGAAGCCCTGCCATTACTATGAAAATGGTAGTCTGATGTTCATTTACAAAAAGTGTTTATACCTTGATCATTCAAACAAAAAGTTTCTCCAAAAATTGCGTATTTCTCTTCTAAACAAACAACTTTGCACATTTCAACATCTTACAGTTCACATATATTCGTCTTACATGTCCACAGATATATATACAATGGATAGGAAGCTCAGAAAATAGTTGAAAGTCAGATTCAGATCCACAGTGCGCTTCCGTGATAATCGGGTTTTCCCACTAGTCCCCGATTCTCGCACTCTCGTTAAACTTTGGCGATATCAATGAACTACTGTTTACATTGCCGACGTTGTTTTTTTTAAAAAAAATATCTGTGTAGAAAAGTGTGTATGATACGTTTTAACATAATAAAGAACTATTGCTTCTTATGTAAGTAGAAAATGCTTCGTCATTTTTGTCAATGTTCCTCTTGGAATTCAATATGGCGGTATTTTGGCTACTATTACCCAGGATGCATAAATCTTGGAAAATCCCGAAACACATGATAACTTGCGTTAGAAACAACCCCAATAATACTGAATTTAACTGTATGACGTCTAAGTTACTTCTCCATCTATATTAAGCTCCATGACATGTCCAATCAATCAGTAAATCAATAAGTTGATTGATCATTAGAACATTCAATCAACAATTTGACAATCAGAGAATGAATCATCGAGTCAATGAAATCGAGGAAATCAACACTCTGAAATTAAAAATATTACATCAACATAAAAATAGAGTTAAATCAATTTCATATGTCTGAAATGCATAATTATCATTTAAATAAAAACCTCCAAATTTATGGTCAATTACAATAAACCCATTAACACTTTCTATATGATCTACGTAAATAACCGAGGTATGTCGAGTGAAAAAATATGAGTTGCTTCCCTTATCTTCGAGTAAAATTGATATCTCTTATGCTTTAACAAACCACTAGTTTCTTCTGATTAAATGTCCGATTTTAAAATGTATTGCACTAATAGGAAACGTTGGATCTTAGCTTCGTCACAGTATATTCTTCAACACATCTTTTGACTCCACAAAGTATTCAAATAAACAGTTAAACCTACCACATGTCAGACCATTTTACATACGATTTATACAGTGAGAAAACAACCGGTTATCTTTATTCCTAAAACTACTGATAAGAAAAGCCTCTCGTCTGCTAGTTCTGAAAGTATTTATCGGTGTATTAAATATTTGCAACACATTGAACAGCTTACTTAACCTGTAGGTATATTAACATATAATATAGCTATATGCTTTCTATTGGCCGCCACAATCATAAGTTCATTTAATGAAGTTATTATAAAATACATCATAATCATAAATAAATTCTAAACTCACCAGTTCGTGGAATTGAATGTACAGTAATAATAATAATAGCATTATCTAAAAACCTTCAAATGTTTTTTTTTGGTAAAAAAATTTTTAAAAAAATTTAAAAAAATTTTGTTTTTGAACAAATTGAAAAAATCGCATGTTTTTACTAAAAATCAAAAAATTTATTTAAAAAAAAAAATAAAAAAAAAAAAAACTCTCTCTCTTAAAAAAAAAATATAAATAAAAAATTTTTTTTTGGACAATACCCCTTTTGTTAACCAATGAATATAATGATATGAAAATTACAAAAAATTAAAATAATAATAGCATTACTTTCTTGTTATAATTCCTTTTTATTGTTCCCCCCCAAATTTTATGAAAAAAAGAAAACAAAAAAGTTTTTAACTTTTAAAATTTTAAAAAAAAACAAAAAAGGTAACCCCAAACCCCCAAAATCTTTAAAAAAAAAAAAAATTAAATTTTTTTTAAAAATAAAAAACATTAATTAATAAACTGTTTTTTAATTTAATTTTATTTTAAATTTTTTAAAAAAAATATATTTAGAAATTAAAAATGGTATAAAAAATTTTAAAATTTTATTTTAAAAAATCCAAAACTATTTTTGTCATTCAAAAATTTTTGCCCTTTTTTTCATTTTTTAAAAAAATTTCAAAACTTTAAAAAAAAAAAAATTTAGGAAAGAGCTTTGAGATTTATTTATGATGATTTTAACAGTAACTATGATCAACTACTTGAAAAGTCTGGCCTTATTTCTTTGAAAGTTAGGAGATTAAAGGCAATTGCTTTAGAAACATACAAAATTCTAAATGATATGTCTCCTGTTTATTTAAATGATTTACTACATCTTAAACAATCGAAATATAATTTTAGACACACCAATATTGTTGAGGTACCTTTACCAAGAACTGACAGATATGGTAAGAAATCTTTCCGGTATGCCGCTGCCAAACTTTGGAATCAACTTCCAGATAATTTTAGACAAACTTCATCTTTTAACCATTTTAGATCATTGATAAATACTTGGCAAGGGGAGAACTGCTCCTGTACTTCATGCAATACCACATAACGCATGTACATCATCGGGATACGGACAAAAGCCCCCCCGGACGAAAGCCCCCCCCCATCTAAAAATGACAAGGTGGACAAAAGCCCCCCCCCCATGAAATTTTCACATAGGACAAAAGCCCCCCCCCCATAAAAAAGTAAAGGTAGGACAAAAGCCCCCCCCCATTGTCAATCAAATTTACATATAGTGTATTAAAGTTGTGTTTTTTATGTGTTTAAAAGGTATGTATGGACATCACATGTAGGTGACATAGTGCTTAGGATATTAATTTGACCCCTTTACAAAAGTGATTAAACATTACTACTCTTCTGACCCTTGTTGTGAATTTGAAAAGCTCTGAATTCGGTATTGCATGCATGCATTATTTAATTTTTTATCATAAACTTTGTTATCACTTCAATATATACATTATAAATAAACATTAAAACAAATTTTTTTCATTTTTATTTAAAAGTTTGTGTGAAATTTGATGAATTTGAGCACCTGCTCGTGTGAAAAAAGATGGGGGGGGGGGCTTTTGTCCTACCTGTATTTTTGATGGGGGGGGGGCTTTTGTCCACAGACATTTGGGGTTTGGAGCTCAAAACGCCTTTAAAATCCAAATAAAATGCATATTTGTCAATCCCAGCACATGTACTGATCATATATATCAAAAAAACTTAATATAAGCCGTTTTGAAAAAAAATCATATTTCAACATCTATAATAATGAATAATATCTTCTGTGTCGATGGACCAAAGGATTATGTGAAAATATTGGAAATGGAATAAAATACATGGTGATTATGACGGTAGGGGTGCGGATTTTTTCCGGCGAACATTTTTATCTTGTGTATTATTATAGTTGTTGAAATATGATTTTTTTTCAAAACGGCATATATTAAGATTTTTTGATATATATGATCAGTACATGTGCTGGGATTGACAAATATGCATTTTATTTGGATTTTAAAGGCGTTTTGAGCTCCAAACCCCAAATGTCTGTGCTTTTGTCCTATGTTAAAATTTCATGGGGGGGGGGGCTTTTGTCCACCTTGTCATTTTTGGACGGGGGGGCTTTCGTCCGGGGGGGGGGGCTTTTGTCCTACACTCTACATCATCAAAAAGAAAAAAAAAACAAAATGTTGGCAGCGACATGCTGGATGTTTCAAGTTTTTAGTTACTTTTGCTTTGCATTTGTTTTATCACTGTGCTTGTTCTAATTATCTTATATGAGCTGCTTTTGTGTGCTTTTAATGTGATAGATTTATTTCTATTTTTATGTGCTATGCTTTTGTGTGCTTTCATTGTAATAGATTTATTTCTATTTTTATGTGCTATGTATCATCTTTTATATACATGTATAACTTGAATGTTTGTGTGTATGTTAATGTCAGGATTGATGTTCATTATGCATATTTTAACCCTGTCAATCTATTGCTTAGTCCTAACCATGTTTTATTTATTTATATATAATTTGCCCTTTTTATAAGTTGGTTTGTCTATGCATTTTACTGTGTGTATGTATGCCTGATGTTCCTTTGCTTAAATGTGTGTGTGTTATATATAAGCTGTGATGTGTGATCTTAACCTTTAGTATGTTTATAAATGGGCTTTATTTTTTTTTATTATTTTTTTTCTTTTTTTTTCTTTTTATTTTTATTAGATCTAATATGTATTAACTCTTACTTTTGTATGCTACTGATGAATGCTAGTACAGTGCTGTTTGTCTACTCTATTTGTTAATGCAATGCTATTTGTCTTATTTTATCATAACCATTTTCGTCATTTATCATATCTTAAACATGTGTTTTATATTATTGTAGTCGGTGTAAAAAGCTCATCAGAGCTTATGTTTATTGTTTGATGTATCCGACTTATAAATAAAATTTACTTGACTTGACTTGATGCAGTGATCGGAAGCAAAACGTACGCATTAAATTGTGTAGACTTGGTGTAAGTTATACAAATATTCCGTTTACTATACACTGTGTAGCAGCTTAACAAAACATGTTTCTCCGATATTTAATGTTTTTTATTTTGTCGGATTATAGGCCTCTAAGAATTCAATATTTCTTAAAGAAGATTGGCTAGTTGTGAACGTGAGACGGTAGCTGTCAATCCTCCATCTTTAAAATAACAAAACATGTGAGAATCGAGAAAATCAATTCTCACCTTTGTGAAATATTTGTCACATGTTTTGGATAGTCACTGTCCGTTAGTTAAACTTGACTGGAAAACGTGGGATAAACTTTAATTGTCAGAGCATTTAAAGGGTTGTCAGAGCATGTTCTTCATACAGATCAGACAGACACAGTGTGAAGTGTACATCGAAAACTTTGGATATATTTATTTACTATACACATTAATTATAGGTAAATACTCTTAATTTATTTTACAATAATAAAAACAGCATTTGCGTATAATAATGTTAGAAACTTTAACCATTGCACGTGTATGATTGCCTCGTCCGAACATTAAATAGTATACTATCCATTTGTCTAATCAGGAGTGTAGGACAAAAGCCCTCCCGGACAAAAGCCCTCCCGTCAAAAAGTGACAAGGCGGACAAAAGCCCTCCCGTGAAAATGACAGGGCGGACAAAAGCCCTCCCGTGAAAATGACTGGGCGGACAAAAGCCCTCCCGTAAAAATGACTTGGCGGACAAAAGCCCTCCCGTGAAAATAATAGGGCGGACAAAAGCCCTCCCGCAGCAAATACATATATGTACATTGAATAGTTTTTTTTTTCAATGCACTCAACATATTAAAATTGTAATCATGAGTATTTTGTTTTCCATCGACATAACCGTTTTTGTATGAGCTTGAGCACATTCCTGAGAGGCATTTGAATAATTAGTGCTAAAATCAGTAAGTGCATATTTATTCACGTAGATATGAAGGATTACACCTATGTGAAGTTAATATTTATAGAGTAATAAATGATAAAAAGAACTTAAAATTATCTAACTTAAAAGTAAAAGACATTTATAATGTACCTTGCAATGAGTCAATTACTTTCAAAAGTGGCTTTGTTTTTAACGACATTCGTGTAAAAAGTTACCTCGTTAAACATTTCAGGAAGGTATATTAATTCAGAATAAAAGGTGGTTCTAGTCCATACACATACTAAGGCCAATTGAAACAAGAAATATATGTAACAATTTTAATATGTTGAGTGCAACACAGGTTTCAACTTATTTGTTTTTGTTATGGGAGAGCTTTTGTCCGCCTTGTCATTTTCACGGGAGGGCTTTTGTCCGCCCTGTCATTTTCACGGGGGGGGGGGGGCTTTTGTCCGCCCTGTCATTTTCATGGGAGGGCTTTTGTCCGTCTTGTCATTTATTGACGGGAGGGCTTTTGTCCGTTTCCCTTATTATTATCATGGTTTTACTTGTGTCCAAAATATGTAATTGTTATTATCATGGTTTTACTTGTGTCCAAAATATGCAATTGTTATTATCATCCTCTTGTCATTTTCTAAATATGTATTGTTTTGTCTTGTGCAGCCGTTATACTACATGTATTGGCTATGAACATTGTATTTATGTTAAAACAAAATAAACATAGAATTGAATATAGAAGTTGTACATTGTATATGTTTGTTTATTTGCTCATAAGGATAATTTTGTAAACAACATATTAGTATCCATACCTATGAAATAACCTTGAATTTTTCACAATAACTGTAAACTGTACACATAAATGTTTTATCATGTCCTGGTAATAATAATTGATTAATTTAAAGAGTGTACATATTAATTCCTTCTATTCAAATTTGATTACAGTAGAACCCATACTTAAGACCATCCGGATTTTTAAGACCACCCCTCTTTTAAGAACAATTCTTATAAGAATGGAATTTTTTGTTCTTTATTTATTAAGCAGCACGCTTCCAGATTTATGTTAAATTTCATGAAATTTAGATAATGTATTTGACAGTAAAATATTGTAAGGTGAACAAGTAAAATTATTTACATATTGCAATGGGCACTTACTATCCATGCAAATAACCAAAAAGAGGTAAAAATGTGAAAAAAAAAAAAACACCTTAATTACTGCGTTAGTAACGAAGTAGAAATATGGTGATAAAATACTGCAAAATCAGTCTTAAATCGCAAATACCATGTAAATTTCAACATTAATCTTGTTTGTTTTTCCCTTTGTTGAAATATTAGTACATTTTTCTCAATTTTCATTTTCTTGAAATATTTTGGCTCATCTGGAGGCGTGCAGCTTTAAATGGTAACAAGATCTACATTTAAGACCACCTAACTTTTCCACTTTTAAGACCACCAGTTTCAGTCCCAACCCCACTATTGTGACCGATAAGCAAGTTGTTCTTTTACGCGTAGTTGTACATGTAGTCTAAAAAATACATGACATAGGACTTAATTACACAGCAGTGAGAAGAATTATAAATGTGAGATTTGTGATCGTGCATTTGCATGGAAAAACAGTCGTAAAGGACATATGACTATACACACTGGTGAGAGCAATCATAAATGTGATATATGTAGTTTTTCATTTGCACAGTTTAGTAGACTTAAAGCACACATGGCAAAAGTACACTCTGGTATGGGAAATATATGTGACCATGTAACTTTTCCAAAGAAATAATCTTGTAAAGCATATGAAAACCCACTATGGTAAGAAAATTTTTAACAGTAAAATATGTCATAAATCATTTGCATATAGGAGTTATTTTTTTAAAAAAGCATAATATTTGTGGCAGTTCTCACTAGTGAGAAGACTACATGTGATACGTCAATTGTAGACAAAGGTAACCTCATAAAACACACACATCAAAACATTACTCTGATTTTATTGACCTGTCAATTATGAATACATTATAATACTCATTTAAATATTCGATCCCACTTCGGTTTGGTCCGTGTAGTTTACGAGAATTAATGTGGAGTGAATTGGATGGATTGAAAGTCACGCCAGCTTAATGTGAAAGTTTTCGTTAATTCACAATAGTGAATTGACTTTAACACTTGGGTCTATGTAGACATTCATTTATAAGATTTGATTTTGCCTTTTGTCATGACCGTAAATGAGGCCTTTTTATATGGTGATGACATTGTAATTTAAGGTCAAGGTCAATATGGTTTTAACACAAAAATGCTTGTTCACCTATAATTAAAGAATGCTTAGAATTGCAGCGTTACGATATGGTATTGAGCTGCTACTGCTTGACATGACCACATGTGGGACTCGACAGACAAGTGTAAAAATGATTCTAGAAAAAATTCCGATTAAGATATTTCCTTCTACCATAAAATACCTTTAAGCTAATACATAATAATATAAATATAACCCTTCTGATTGTTTAAAATAAAAATAATTCTTCAATTTTGACTGCACGCTCCTGGTTGACTTGCGTTGTCAAATGCTCCTAAATTTTGATTCTTTGACGAGTTAGGTGATATCAGAAATGATTTTGTGCTATGTCTCAATTGTTGTCTGTTTAGCAAAATAATATACATGTATACATTGTTTATTAGCTATTCCTTTGTTTTCATATTGCAATTAACTAATGTATATTATCAATATTCCTCAATACAGCTAACAAATTATAAATGGTAGATATAAAAATATTACAATTAAAGTAATTGTTTCAAGATTATATATAATAACATCAGCACAAAATCAATCAGTGGTCGAACAATCTCGAGGAAGACCCGATAACCAACCGGGGAGAATATCTTGATCAACCACCATGAAAACAATGTTTTCACTATATTGGTGTATTACTGAGTAAACCTCACTATGTGTTTTTATCACAAACTCCTGTATTACCGCTGGTAAACATCCGCTAATGGTACTTTGTTAAATATTGACTAGGCCTATGAAAAGAAGACATGGGGATATCATAGTTTATGACATAATGTATGCACATGTCTTTTGCAAAAATCAGTTTCTGCTTTATTCAAACCCAATGTTTATCGATCTCGACATTTCGTTATCTCGATATTTTTTGGACGGTCCCGCGATGACTTAGAGATAACGAGAGTCGACTGTATAAAAATATTACAATTAAAGTAATTGTTTCAAGATTATAATAACATCAGCACAAAACGAAAATATGTTTTACAAATGAGATTTTCTCAATCCAATACCACTAGCATACGCTACCGTTTTAAGCTTATAATTGTATGAGTCAATGTTGATAATAAATTTATAAATATAAAAGTATATTAATCCACAGTACACCTTATTCCGTGTGCGCATGTTTAATTCATACATATTTAACTAGATCGATGTTTAATTTTTTATACATAAATCTGTTCGATATGAAAATCCTTAAATATACGACATGTTTAGGATGATATCGATATCAAAAGATTAAAAAAATGAAATGGCAATGTTAAATTTGAAAAAATGCACGGTCCGCCTCGTCTCGAGTCATGGTCCGCCCTGTCCCAAAATACAGTCCGCCCCGTCTAGACTTACAGTCCGCCCCAGTTCTGTCTCCCACTGGAACTAGAGACTGTACTGGACGATCCAGGCATAAGATATTGCCATGTAATATCAAGATACCATGACAAACATGAATATCTCTGTTTTATGTTTGTTTATTTGGTGTAGATGCAGGGAATACGAGATGTTGATATTATATGAGTTTATTTCTAAGACTGTCTAACAATATGAAGTCAATTAATTGGTCAGTACACTAAGTAGGCGGAGCCTAACAATCAAGATGCAATATATATTTAATGTACGATTAAATATGAAACAATATGATTAAATATGAAAAGGTGATGTCCTTGCCTTTTCTTCCCAGTGAGAAAATCCCGCCTGTCTTCCGACAGCTGCTGGACCACGCTATGGAGGTTGCTTGACCAATATTGGCTGTACGTGATGGAGTACGTGGAGAGCACATGGATAAACGTTACGGTAGTTCGTGGCAGCCAATTCACTGGAGTGTATTGATGTTTTCTTTTTCATATTATACAAGGGAAATCAATTTAAACAGGGATTTATTTTTGAAATTAGTGACGTTGTACATAGGTTTACTAAATCAACTTTAAAATTTTACATTTGTTCCAACAGTAATCATTACAGGATGACACAAAAGGATCAACACCCGCAGGACGTGCGGACTTGCATGGGATTATACATGTTACTACCTTTACTGAAAAGGGAGGCCCAGCTTGTGGATCTTCAAATTCGTCTCTTTTCTCAGAATCTCTTGACAAGACATAATCTTAAAAGATATGAAGAAAGTCCATGAAGCCTTATTCTAAGCCTGGGACAAGTACGAAGATGATGAGATGACTACTTCCCAACTACTGAAATTATGTACATGTAGTCACAATTTAACTACGAGATCTATGAGGACTTTTTTTTAAAGTTTTATATAGAGTGATGAATAAAGAATAAAGAGAGATTATTGTTGTTTATTACGTAAAAAATATGGTGTAACCTCTTTAATACTAATCCGTGATTACGTGTACAAAATCACTTTGTATATATATTTTGATTATAGAAAACAAAGTTAATTCTTTTCCATACAGATTTTTTTTTGTATCTAATATGTCGATTTTATTCCGAATAACATATTGTTTCTTCTTTTTTTAGCATTTACCATTTGTATAGTTTGACATAATAAATTAAAATGTTTTCATATTTTACAGGTTTTACTTAATGTGTAATATATAAGATTAGTTTGCCTTACCGGTAGTTCGACGAAACCACTCTCATTCCTGTCTTCCATAACTTTATAGTCTCTGTTGATGCCGTTTTGGTGGTTTCGGTACGAATCGGTTATGTATGAATCATATTTAGTTTAGACATGATTGACTCCCTTTGAAAATTTGCACCATTTGTAACGATTGTTGGGAAGAAGAGATTTTTAGTCTTAAATATTATTGGCAAAAAGGTTTGTAATACAGATTTGTTGTCTATTTTATTGTCTTTTGTTAACATTTGTCTGTGAAGTATTGTATTGCTGCTTTTTGAACCAATTTGTTTGATATTTTAGGTCTCATAATTGACCTTTCGAAAACCTAGCTAAACACCGTTTTCCGGTACGTTACGATTTAGCTCTGGGGAATTACACCCAAATGAAGTTAAAAGTACATAACACTATCTATCGCAAATTTTTCCAAAAAAAAAAAAAATATCTATACTGTAGTATGATAAAATTCTGTAGAATTAAAACAGTCGTTGTTGTATCTGCCATAATAGATAGAGATATTTTCTGCAGAAACTTTTGTATTTACTTTTTTGTTTGTATTGAATTATTCATACAGTGGTATTTAACCAGGTTTTCAACGAAAACAGGGTTATTGTAATGCTGAAGTCGGCGGGCGGGCGGGTGTACAGGCCAGCGGGCGGGCATGCATCAACTTTTGGTTTCCGCTCAATAACTTTAGTTTGCTTTGGCCTATTGACACCAAACTTGGTGTGTAGGTACAGGGCTCTCGATTGACACGGGGATCTGGGTTTTGACTCGTGAAAATCGGGAAATGCACAAAATTGACACGTGATAAAATCTGCTCGAGAGTCAATTTGCCACATGGGATTTTCAGCTATGCAATAATACTTATGCCGTTGACCCGTATTTTCGGGGGTTTAATGTTTTAAATTAAAGCCACCGTTTTTAAATTAATAGTAAATGGAAGACAAAAAACATCAACAGTGAGTAAAAACTATGACAAACAAAAAAGGAACCGTTTAAAATACGAAAATAAACTATTTCAGTAAGAAATACTAATCTTTCTACTTTCACTATCGGTAGTCTGTGTCGCTCGGAAGCTGTCTCATATTTTCGGGGATTTTGATTGGATGGCCTCGTTTCGGTAATTACGTTGCGCGCGCACAAATTCTATACTGCACTCAATATATTTCGGGACATTGGTTTAAGTTAGGTATAAGTTCCGGTGATGAATTTTAGGCGAAGATACGTTTTTTGTTCTTTTTTGTTGCTGTGTAGTTGAAAATAACGTATAGAAATGAGAAAAAATAAAATTATAATTGTAATGACATTGACAGATTTATATTTATGTGTTTAATATGTTTAGTACGAATTCTTATGGTAGTAATTTATAGAAATAAGTGTCGGCGAAAACTTGATGCTTTTTTGGAGAGTCCAATCAATCGCACGAGCTGTCATTCACAACTGGACATGACGCCACGAAAATATGAGAACCCCCGAAAATATGAGAACAAGGCCCCTAATTACCTATCAAATCCTACATATGTTCAAATCTCACTCATTAAAAATGTCAACAGGCAGTATAAGCCGTGTATTAAATGCTTTACACACTGCATTGTTTATACCCTGTGCACTGAAGCGCGACAATTCAGTGGCTGCAATTTGACAGTGCTAAAAATAGCTCTACACAACTGATAAGAATTACATACTTGAGGTGTCAATTATTGATTGCTTTTAAAGTTTTATAATACGTCTTTGATTTACTTGGAGTACCTGTGCATTTGTTATTTCTTTTTCCATTAAATATTCCAAGGTACATTTTAATGTTTAAAATCAATATGATAAGCATATCAGTAAAGATGATTTTTTTATATTTTATACATTTAATCAGAAAAGCTGCTGCTTATTTTATTCTTTCACAGCAATTCATTTTTTTGTTTTATTTGGTTTTTTTTAGGGGGGGGGGGGAGGTATAGACATTTATAATTATGGATTTTTTCTGTCAATTTAGACTTTGGAATCTCCAAAAATGACCTCCAATACAGTCATTTTTGTAACATAAAAATGATTCATGTAGTCAAATGACACTAGAAAAAAATGATTTGACTCATGAAAATTTTGGCCAAAGAGTCTTTGACTCGTGAAATTCTGACCCTACTGAGAGCCCTGAGGTAGTTTATATCAATAGGCAGCTTGGGATTGCTACCCAGGTGTCTGTGATCAAGGTCAAGGTCACTGTAACTAAAAATAGAAATTCAGTTTCTGCTTAATAACTCGAGTTTGCTTTGGCCTAATGACACCAAACTTGGTGTATGAATAGCTTATATCAAGAGGCAGCTTGGGATTGCTACCCAGGTGTCTTTTATCAAGGTCAAGGTCACTATTTCTGCTCAGTAACTTGAGTTTCCTTTGGCCTATTGACACCAAACTTGGTGAATGGATAGGTTATATCAAGAGTCAGCTTGGGATTGCTATCCAGGTGTCTGTGATCAAGGTCAAGGTCACTATTACTAAAAAAAGAAATTCAGTTTCTGCTTAATAACTTGAGTTTGATTTGGCCTAATGACACCAAACTTGATGAACGGGTAGCTTATATCAAGAGGCAGCTTGGGATTGCTATCCAGGTGTCTGTGATCAAGGTTAATGTACATGTATTTAGTTTTCATGTTATAATTTGAGTTTGCTTTGACCTTTTGACACCAAACTTGCTGAGTGGCAGCTTTGGATTGCCACTAAGATATCTGGGAGGAACTTCAAGGTCATTTGCCTACAATAGAATTTTCAGCTTCTTCTCAATAACTTCAGTGCTTTTTGACCTATTGATTGCTGTCACATCAAAACGTGGTCGTTGAAAACCTGGTTTTCGTCGCATTGCGGCGCTTCTTGTTAATTATTTTCGTACAAAGAAATAATTGTTTTATTACACTTTAGTTTAATCCAAAAAAATACCCAAAACAAACAGATTGTGACTACATGCCTTTAAGGTGAATTCCCCAGAGTTGTACATATACAGAAAGTACCGGAAAATGGCGTTTAGCTAGATTTTTGAATTCCTGAATTTTTATCTTTCAGTTTTCACGTGAGCAATGGAAACAATACTATCGAATTACATAAATGAACTGTATTGAACTCTCAGTGTATTGTTTTTGTCATTCAGCAATAAGCTTGATACCGTGATAGGGTATCAGTATACCAGTCCACTGTTTACATTTCTTATCTAGAGATAAAAGAAATGATCTAAAGATCCAATCTGAATCACTACAGTGAGTCATGATATGATCTTTCCCGTTCTTTAAACAGGCTGGTGAAAAAGCCCGATCAGGCTTATGACATAAAAATCATATTTCTAGAAAAATAATAAAGCTATTTCTTTTAAAGTTAATTTGTTTATTGGGCATACTATAATGATATAAACAGAAAGAAAAATGATAAACTAAAAGTTTGCACTTAGTCTTGTTGTTGACATTTTGACGATTGATGGTGGCCATTTTCAGACCAGGCATTATATTTGTCAAAAGCTCGTAACAATACAGTATTCATGATATATTTTGGCGTGGTGTATTTTAATAAAAAGAAACAGTTTGTTAAAATGTGTGATTTTTATGATGAGAGATGTCTATAAAGAGCTAAAGATGTACCATATAAGTACTAATTTCTGTGGACTTAATATTCTGTGATTTTTGTTAAATTAATGGGTTTTAAATTTCTGCGTATCTTATGCCTGCGGTGTTAACATTCTTGCATTGGTGCGATTTATTTCTGCGTTTTAATTAAGATATTTATTCAAAATCAACCAATAAAACAGACAACATTTCAAGATTCGTTGTGTTTCATTACTTCTGACGACTTATAATGTGTCTCGTCATAATCTCCATGTATCAGTAGATATATGTACATGTTAATAAACAAAAGACAATAACAGTTACATTCAAACACAATTTGAATAAAAGAAAATCTCACATTTTTTTAAGTCGACAAGTGCAGGTAAGTGTGAAAAATAAACAACGACAAAATCGCACATAGACACAAGGATTTGTACAAGTACAAAATAGTATGTTTATTGCAGGTTTTAATGGCGCTAACAAACGTGTCATTTTTAGCTCGACTATTTGATAAGAATAAGTAGAGCTATTGTAGTCACCCGAGCGTCGGCGTCGGCGTAACCACTTATGTTAAAGCTTTTGTAATATCTCAACTATTTTCAAAGTCCATTCACATATGGCTTTGAAACTTTGCACACTTGTTCACCATCATGATCCCAACCTGTAGACAGGAGGAGGTAACTCTATCAAGCATTTTGACAGAATTATGCCCCTTTTTCCACTTAGAATTGACGTTAAAGTTTTTGTAATACCTCAAATATTTTCACAGTCCATTGACATAATATTGGCTTTGAAACTTTGCA
Organism: Ruditapes philippinarum; assembly: GCF_026571515.1. Classification (NCBI taxonomy): domain Eukaryota; kingdom Metazoa; phylum Mollusca; class Bivalvia; order Venerida; family Veneridae; genus Ruditapes; species Ruditapes philippinarum. The sequence continues at coordinate 28,741 of NW_026865101.1, forward strand.
CACTTGTTCACCATCATGACCCAAACCTATTTATAGCCATGTTTGTTGTTTTTACATTAATGTACATGTATGGATGATCAGAAGGCAGAGTTTCTCCTGCAAACAGAAATTGTACTTCCGATTTAGCCACAAAAATGTTTCAGGTTTTTGTGTCGCCTCTACGGAGTAGTGGCGACATATAGGGATCACTTCTCCGTCGTCTGTCTGTCCGTCTGTCTGTCCGTCCGTCAGTCACAAAACTTGTCCGGACTACTGCTCATAAACTACTGGTGCAATTTCATCCAAACTTTACAGGAATGATCAGTACCAAGTCTAGTTGTGCATATTTTCAGCATTTTCCGGTTCAGTGATTTTTGTCAGAGTTATGGCCCTTTAATAATTTTTAATTTTAAAGTTTGTCCGGACTACTTCTCTTATACCACTAATGCAATTTCAATGAAACTTTACACTATAATTACAGGATTGATCTATAGCTCAAGTCCTTGCGCATATTGCATGGGTTTTCCGGTTGAATGATTTTTGGCGGAGTTATGGCCCTTTGACAAAAAGGTGTTTTTAGTCCCCTACCGGTTTAACCGGAGGGGACTTTAGGTTTACCCTCCGTCCGTCTGTCTGTCTGTCCGTCCGTCTGTCCGTCTGTCTGTCAGTCCGTCAGTCCGTCCGTCCACAAAACTGGATCCCGCGATAACGCAAAAAGTACTGAAAATATTTTTATGAAACTTGATATATGGATAGATGGCAGTATGGAGATTATGCACGTCTTTTTTTTTTTCTTCCTATGTTGAAAATTCTGGTTGCTATGGCAACAAATAGTCTGAAAATATGGCAAATTTAACACATAAACTGGATCCAGTGATAACTCAAAAGTACTGAAAATATTTTTATGAAACTTGAAATGTGGGTAGATGGCAGTCTGGAGATTATGCACATCTTTTTCTTTTCTTCCTATGTTGAAAATTCTGGTTGCTATGGCAACAAATAGCCTGAATTTCAAGATTTCTGATTTAAATTTTTCAGCTTTTTCACTATATGTTCTTTATTTCTTAAGGTGTTTACTTCAAACTTTAAATAAAAGTTTCTGGTCATCAACCACATCATATCTGACAAGGTTTATAACTCTAGCACAAAAAATATCAGTATTACCTCCCTTGAACTTAGATTTTTTAGGGGAAAAAATGTTGTCTTTTTTAAATAACTTCTTTATTTCCTAATGTATCTACTTCAAACTTCATATATATGTTTCTTATTATCACTCGACATTTTTGAGAAGATTAAATACTCTAGCAAGACTATTTCCAGAATTATGTCCCCCTTGAACTTAGATTTTTTTCGAGAAACTGGTATTTTCACTCCAACTTCTTCATTCCTTATAGGATTTACTTTAAAATCCCACATCGTAATAATATGACAAGGTTGTAAAAAACATAATTTCCTTACTAAGCATGGAAACTTAACACATTACTGTGATATAGACAAACTTATTTATTATGTTTTGTGGTTGATATTTTCAAATACAGACTTCATCCTCAAATTCATTATAAATGGCAATACACAGGAGTGTATGACAATTAAAGAACTTTTTGAGGGACCGGTAGGGGACTACTGTATTGCCCGCAATACTATCAAATGCTTGTTTTCTGTGTGTTGCCAGATACACAAAAGCTTGTCCGGACTACTCCTCATAAACTACTGGTGCAATTTCATCCAAACTTTACAGGAATGATCAGTACCAAGTCTAGTTGTGCATATTGTCAGCATTTTCCGGTTCAATGATTTTTGTCAGAGTTATGGCCCTTTAATAATTTTTATTTTTAAAGTTTGTCCGGACTACTTCTCTTATTTGCTCGCCCATATGGTTTTTAACCGGTGGCGAGGGTAAATAAACTCAACACACACACACACTTCTCTTATACCACTAATGCAATTTCATTGAAACTTTACAGGATTGATCTGTAGCTCAAGTCCTTGCGCATATTGCACGGGTTTTCCGGTTGAATGATTTTTGGCCGAGTTATGGCCCTTTGATAAAAAGGTCTTTTTTTCTGTGTGTTGCCAGACTACTCCTCATAAACTACTGGTGCAATTTTATCCAAACTTTACAGGAATGATCAGTACCAAGTCTAGTTGTGCACTGTCCGTCTGTCTGTCTGTCTCTCACAAAATTTGTCCCAACATGAAATTGGCCATCATGAGGCGACACATGTGATTACTGATCGCTCTTGTTATGCTTTGGTTGTCTTGACACCAAAATAAGATCTAGAGTCGATATGAAAACCAATTTATTAAGAAAATGTCGCTATTTCTGTTTTTATGAAATTTATTAAATGCAGTTTTATAAGGTCTTGAAAGGATTAACAGAATTTCCACTAAGTAAATAATAAATATATTTTTACAAATGTTTACTAACAGTTGCTTGTTCCTTTCTTTCTTTTTAAACAGTGACAACCACGTGGTACTGGCAGAAAGCAACAACAACAACAAAAACACTGTTGAGCAGTAAAAAATCCAGTATTCGAAAATGTTACATGAAGAAACATGTGGCTGAATATCCAGTTAAAAAGAATTATTTTATTAATCATTGTAGAAAATTGGTAACCTCAAAATACACCTGTCAATACAGTTAGTTTTAAATCTTTTACTTGTAGATTCAATCTTCAAGTATATTTAACAATGTCTACTAGTGAGGAAAGTTTCAGATGTAAAATATGTGATCGGTTTCTTTCATCTAGTGGGGATCTTAAAAAACATATGACAATACACACTGGTGAGAGAAATTATGAATGTGCAATATGTCATCGTTCATTCACTCAAAGTGGTCATCTTAAAAGACATAGGAAAATACACACTGGTGAGAAGAATCATACGACAATACACACTGGTGAGAAGAATCGGAATCATGAATGTGAAATATGTCATCATTCATTTTCTCAGAGCAGTAGTCTTAAAAGGCATATGACAATACACACAGGCGAGAAGAATCATAAATGTGAAATATGTCATGGTTCATTTTCTCAGAGCAGTAGTCTTAAAAGGCATATGACAATACACACAGGCGAGAAGAATCATGAATGTGAAATATGTCATCGTTCATTTTTTCAAAGTGGGGATCTTAAAAATCATATGACAATACACACTGGTGAGAAGAATCATGAATGTGAAATATGTCATTGTTCATTTTCTCGAACCAGTAGTCTTAAACTACATATGACAATACACACTGGTGAGAAGAATCATCAATGTGAAATATGTCATCATTCATTTTCTCAAAGTGGTCATCTTAAACAACATATGAAAAATACACACACTGGCGAGAAGAATCATAAATGTGAAATATGTCATCGTTCATTTTCTAGGAACCAGTATTCTTAAAACAACATATGACAATACACACTGGTGAGAAGAATCATAAATGTGAAATATGTCATCGTTCATTTTGCTCAGAGAAGATATATCTTAAAAAACATATGACAATACACACAGGCGAGAAGAATCATAAATGTGAAATATGTCATGGTTCATTTTCTCAGAGCAGTAGTCTTAAAAAACATATGACAATACACACTAGCGAGAAGAATCATAAATGTGAAATATGTCATGGTTCATTTTCTCAGAGCAGTAGTCTTAAAAAACATATGACAATACACACTGGTGAGAAGAATCATGTAATTATGTGAAATATGTCATCATTCATTTTCTCAAAGTGGTAATCTTAAACAACATATGAAAATACACACAGGCGAGAAGAATCATAAATGTGAAATATGTCATCATTCATTTTCTCAGAGCAGTAGTCTTAAAAAACATATGACAATACACACAGGTGAGAAGAATCATATATGTGAAATATGTCATCATTCATTTTCTCAAAGTGGTAATCTTAAACAACATATGAAAATACACACAGGCGAGAAGAATCATGAATGTGAAATATGTCATCATTCATTTTCTCAGAGCAGTAGTCTTAAAAGGCATATGACAATACACTGAGGCGAGAAGAATCATCAATGTGAAATATGTCATTGTTCATTTTCTCAAAGTGGTAATCTTAAAAGGCATATGACAATACACACTAGCGAGAAGAATCATAAATGTGAAACGGACAAAAGCCCTTCTGTGAAATAAACAAGGGAGACAAAAGCCCTCCCGTAACCAAAATATATATGTATGTTACTGTGTGTTTTTTTAATACACTCAACATATTGAAATTTTAATATATATTTGTAGTTGTTGTTGTTTGCAATTGACCTAAATATATGTATCAGCTCAGCTAGAACCACCTTCTTTTCAGAATACAAATAAAAAAACAGGTTACACAAATTATATACGGTACTAAAAAACTATTTTGATATTTTTTGAATTTTAATATTACTGTCTTCTGTTTTGCGTAAGGTCTGAAGATTTACCATATAGATAATTAGGGGCAATTTATTGTAAATATTACTCTTTATACTACATATTTTGTTATTTTTCCCAATGTTTTGCAACATACTATGAAAATATTTGGACAAATCTGCTGTCCAGTAAACAGATAAACACATGGGAGTTAATATGTTCATGTAAATCATGTATTTATCATTAATATTTTGTATGATATCATTATTGCCATTTTCTCATATGATGTAACTAAACTTCCGGAACTTGTTGTGAATAAAAGTTATTTCTTCACAAATTATGTCTATATACGTATGTTACTACAGACTGTGAAAAAATGTGTCAGTAGAACACAAACATAAAATCCATGAAAAGCCAAGTTCTAAACAGAATTACAAGATACTATTTACTTTTTGCTTCCAAGGGAGACAACTCCACAGACCATGCATGTATCTCAGCAGTTTACTGTTTTATGCACTTACCTAGCTACACAAATTTCATATGATCATTAACATTCATTAAAAGGTTATGTTATAATTTTATAGAAATAACGTCAATCTATTGACACTACTACATTTTTTTTCCTTATAGAACTTTACATTGTGGTATTAAATGGGACACAATGAATAAAAACAATACTAAAATGTTTAAATGTGTAAATTATATCATTTAACATTGGAAAGTATGTCATTTGTTATTCTTTAAACTTCACATTCTCAAAATGTTACCAACAACTTAAAAAAAATGTATTCTTAAACAAAATTTACATGAAGATCTGTTTTATCCATTCAATACATTGGTTTAGTCAATGGATGTCTTAGATAGCGGTCCAATATATAATGTATATATGGTAGTTCATATACTACTTACGGTAAGTCATTTAATGACATTTATAAAACCATATCCTGTCAAATAATTTCTAGGTCTGTTTTCACTATGAAACTTTACACTGTTCAATTAAACCATTCTAAGACTGAATAAAATACCATTTGAAATAGTTTAACAATTTGATATTTGTAAGAGACCAGGTCTTAGTGGTAGCTAAAACGATTTGGTGCTAAAATCATTAAAAGTGCATATTTATTCACGTAGATATGAAGGATTACACCTATGTGAAGTTAATATTAATAGAGTAATAAATGATAAAAAGAAGTTAAAATTATCTAACTTAAAAGTATAAGACATTTATAATGTTCCTTGCAATGAGTCATTTACTTTCAAAAGTGGCTTTGTTTTTAACGACATTCGTGTAAAAAGTTACCTCGTTAAACATTTCAGGAAGGTATACTCAGAATAAAAGGTGGTTCTAGCCCATACACATACTAAGGCCAATTGAAAACAACAAGAAATATATGTAACAATTTTAATATGTTGAGTGCAATGAAAAAGCACAAGTATTCAACATACATATTTATTTTTGTTACGGGAGGGCTTTTGTCCGCCTTGTCATTTTGACGGGAGGGCTTTTGTCCGCCTTGTCATTTTGACGGGAGGGCTTTTGTCCGCCCTGTTAATATCACGGGAGGGCTTTTGTCTGCCCTGTCATTTTCACGGGAGGGCTTTTGTCCGCCCTGTCATTTTCACGGGAGGGCTTTTGTCCGCCTTGTCATTTTTTGACGGGAGGGCTTTTGTCCGGGAGGGCTTTTGTCCGTTTCCCTCTAATCAGTTATGCCTTAGAAATCTGCATTTATTATTTTTTCTAGAAATGTCAAACATGTATTAAATAATGTTTTAGTTTTGGATCTAGACTATGTAAGCAGAGAAAACAAGTGCTGAATATGCAGTAGCAAAATGTTAACAAAGTAAATATAGTATTTTGAATTCCATACAAAATACTCATTCATTATGAAATGTCCTATTACCTGATTATACCATGTAATTGCCAACAAAGCAAAAGGAGCCTAGGTGCTTGAATTATATAGCAAATGAGTATTTTGGTTTAAACTGTAACAATAAACCCAAAATAAAAGTTTTATGGGAAATAAAACATGATAATATTTTTGAAGCAGAATTACTCTTTTTTTAAAAAAAAAGAAAAAGTAAAGGAAAAATAAAACGAAACAAACAAAAAAACTCTCTCAAACATGTATATTGACTAAAGCCGTGTAAAAAGATTATACATGTATTAACATTTAAATCATTTTAAAATCTCTGGGATGGAGTACAAAATACTTTTATGACGGAAAGAAAAACAATAAATAAAAAAAAATGTAAATTCTTCAGTAATGCGTTACAGCCTCTGTTCGTTATTAATTCGTACTGACAGGTCATATATGACCATATATAAAACGGTAGCAACTCGACCAGCTTGGCGACGGTTATATTGTAAACCACCGGTTATATAACAGGTCATATAACCTAAATTGAAAATCTTTATAAATAATTTATAATACTAATACTGCAAACTTCGATTTATTAAGAAAAAAAGAAAATAATTTATAAATTGGCAGCAGTCTTGTATATGGTTTTAGCGACATTACAAACGTGCAGTATTACAAAATTCAATACAATGTCATGATGATTTAGTGTTCACTCTTATGCCCTTAACGGCCACGATTTTTTCTTTATAAATAAAAAAAGATAAAAATTAAATTTAAATTAATTTATTAAACAATTTAATTATATTAGTCTTAGCGTCCAATAGTATTTAGATGTTGTAATTCCTGTAAAGAATGAATTTTGAAAATTTATTTTTATATCTAATTTGCACTTAATCTTACTTTTCTTTGAATTATTCTAAAAATTCACTTAAAGAAAATAATTAACCATCTTTATTTATCAGTTTCAGACACCAGCATGCTTGAGCCACGTACAAATTTGCAGATTCACATAAGAGGAGGATATCTGGAAGGCAGCCGGGGTCGATATACTGCCAAAGATAATTTTTCTTGCATTAACTGTGGAGAAAAGTTTTCTAGCAGAAGAGTATTAGGCTATCATCACATGAAATGCCCGTACTACAAATACGTTCGTCAACCAAACGAACTCAAAGAATGTAACTGTACGAAATGTGGGAAGAAGTTTGAAGACAAAGGGCATTTAAAGTTTCACGTTGACAGATGTGGATATTACGTTGCTATGCAACGTACAACAGCAGACGACATTGTGAACGAAGCGAAGAGCGGAAGTAATCGTCGGGACGGTACTGTTGTCATGACTACTGAACAAGTCGGAAAGGCTGTGGCTTCAGATGAAAGCGCTGTCTGTGAAGATAAGGTTGAAAATGAAACAGTGAAGAGTGAGGACGATACAGGTGACAATGGGGATGTTGAGGTTAAAGCACACGTTACGGAAGATTTGAAGATATCCAACCGTAAACGGAAAATTGAAGCCATGTTCTCGCATAAATCTTTCGGATCCATAAAGAAACTAAGGGTTGAGCAGAGCGGGGCACCGTTATATCAGACATTATTTCACGACATAGAACAAGAGAGTCTTCGAAATATGTTTGACAGAGTTTTAGCCAGGGAAAGACCGTACGAATGCTCCAAGTGTAACGCACAGTTCAAATATAAAAACAAATTCGAGTTTCATATGAAATTCGTTCATGACGAGTTAGTTGTGACGTCATTATGCAGCGAAGATGCCAAGGAAATTGCAGTGGGAGACTGTAGTTCAGACAGGTTAGAACGAAACGTTTCAGCAGACGATCAACTGCGCATAGACCAGCAGATAAAGGAGAAGACAATACTGGGAAATGACAAAAACAATAATGAAATGAAAACGAGGGTTAGCAACTATCCTTGCGAATTCTGTCATCTAAGCTTTCGTTATCATTCACGACGTGAACGACACGTAAAGAGTGTTCATAAAAAGCAGCCGGAACAAGTGGAGTTTTGGAACATATTTAGCTGTACCCATTGCCCAGAAAGATTCCCAGACAAGCGCTCCCTGTTGAAACATTACGCTTGTGCCCATTTGAATAACCGGAACAGTCCGCCAGAAATCAGTTTTGAGAAAAATAATCACGAAAACTTCACGAAAGGTTTTAACGTCAGTGACGTCATGCAACATTTAAGACGTAATCTCCTATGTCTCCAAGATGGTACAAGTATGAACACAGAACGAGATTATAAGGCCAGGTATCCCAAATCAGATTTGCCAGACAACTTCCGGTATAGGAACGCTGACATGAACAGAAACATAGAAAACATGGCATCACGTGACAGTGACCGGAAATATGACAAACCGGAACATGAGATCAACAATGAGAAACGTTGCATAACCGCACGTAAACGGACATTTAATGTCCAACATCATCATTCTTCAAATGAAATAAAAAGCATAAATGTATGCAAAGAAACAATAACAACGAGTTCACCAGAAGGACAAAAGGTTGATGGGATTGACACTCCTTTAGATCTTTCCCTCAAAGTTAAAAATAAAGTGGAAGACGTCACTCCTGACAATATTAAAAACAATAAGACATTCGCTGCCAACAAGCCTGTGGCTTCCGAGAGAGCTCTGCTTTTGGAATACTACAACGATTTCCTACAGGAGTATTGTTTGAGTTAACATTTGCAATATCAACTTCTACAATGAAAGCCTGGTACTTTGTCAATGGTGAAATTTGCAGCAATATATCTACAAATACCTGTACATAAATAATCTTTGAAAGTAAGAAAAAATGATGTGCAATTGTTTACATTTTGTTGTTTCTTCACATTATTGTATCTTGTACTTGCGTTCGTCTTGTATAAATAAATGATAGATATAACATATTGTCTCCTTGTGTTTATGAACGAATGACCTCGTTTCCCATTAAATTACCGTAAGGAACACTTTACTAAACTTATAATCAAAAAAGTATACTGCTTGGAATTTTGGCATTTTTCAAAATGTAAGCTTATATTAGAATCGAGTCAAAGTTGCGACACTTGTTTTCTATAGAGCTTCATATTAGTATCTTATATACTACAAAAACAAAAGATATTTGCTTGACATCTATCACAGTGTAGCAATACCACGTGACATTGACGTCATTTTCGGGATCATTTCCAAGACAAATATTGCTCGATTCGGAAAAGAAAATAGCCGTAAATATTTTATTTCTTTATCAATTTCTTTGGGATATGTACTAGTCTACGGCGGAAAATATAAGCTTTCATAAGAATATTGAATCTTCGTCAGTTTATAAGCCGTTTTATCAAACACTTTGTATAACATTGGAAGTTGCTTTTATTAGAGCGGGCTTCATTTGCAAGCTATTTCGTTTTCTGGCGTTATTTGGTCTACGCTTTGATTAAAACGTCAGGTTTACATCAACCGGGAGTACGAAGGGCAAAAGTGTACCTAAATATGGTCATTTTTTTATTATGAATGACATAAATCTTACATTTTTCTTCAATTGTCAATTCTGGCACCAGTTCCAAGTCGAAAAAAAGGACTACAGTTTAAAGCAGATTTAAGAATCCGTTGCAAATGCGAAGCAACATGCCTACTGTTCTCTTTCTACAATTTAGTTTTTCATTGTTGATCTTTCACATAGAGATTGTGAAAAAACTGATTGTTCCTTAAAGCAATAACACTTATACTTGTATCGCAATAGTGCACGCCAAATCACGTAGATTTAGAAAATAATATCTTGGTTTCGTTTTGAAGATGTTTAAAGTATTGCTCATCTTATTATGTAGTAAAATGTGTTTTATTCTATTTCACAATGGCGAAATTGATAAGAAATATATGTGCTCTCAGTAAGAGAAAGAGTTAAAATAAAAACAAAAAAAACACTTGTATGCTATGGAAAGGGTTACACTTTAACGCGAGTGTTGTAAAGCTAAAAGTATTTTTTCAGTTGATTTTTATAAAGAGTTACTGACAAACACTGACACTCGTGAATGTGACGAATATGTTCTTTTGTCCTCAAAAATATTTTTTTCTGGAATTGTTGTATAATAAATTTCTATAGAGTTAGATAAACGAAATCACAATTTGAACTTGGAACTTTGCCGTGTAAATCTGATAGCATTGTAACTTAGTTGCATTACTTATGATTCTCTATTTATCAAAAAGACCCAAAATAGCCATGAATAAGAACGAGAAAGGACGCCATGTGGAGTAAACAAAGTAGAAAATAGTAAACAGATTAATGATTTTACAAACCAATAGCCATCGATCACAGTCAAATTTTTTGAAAACAAAACATTCAAAAAGACGAAAATAACAATGATTATCAATAATTATATAAATATTTACATTAACATCTGTAATAGCAACATCGGCAAGATCTATGATTAGGGTTCATATGACACTAATGCGTCCATTAAATAATTGATAGCTAACATAAGCTAAGTAAAATTGCGATTACATTTGAAGAGTATATTCAATTTTTATCCTTTAACTGTCAAATGACTTACTTCTTTATTTACATATCAGATAATTCACTTATTTTGTATTGCCACACTGTATCATTATGCCGGCTCGCCGTGGAGAGCCGGTATTACGTTAGGATTTTACTGAGAAACAACATAAAACTCCGAATCCATCCAAAAATTTAATCAAAGCTTGGCTTCCAGCTTTCTATAAAAATTTATCTACCAGGGCTAGGATCCAAAATTATTTAGCCAATCAAATTTAATCTTACATAGCGTCAAAAAACCTTCAATTTTCACGCCATATTTAAAAAGCAGCAGGTATTGTTTTGAGCGCAAAGATATTATGATGATTAAAAATGTTTGTTTTCATGAATTCTTTTCAATAAATCATATTTACACTGACTTTTGATTTAGCGATTTCACCTGTTTTCTCTGTTGGTTAATTAACATAAGTGTACACCTGGTTCTGTGCATTTTTTTCTTTTTCCTTTTTTCCGGTCATTTTATCCTTTCCGGTATTTAGTGTATATATTTACTTGCCGGGATCCGGGACGACCGGACTGGCCGGGATCCGGGATCGTATAAGATATAGAGGAAAAACTTTATTTATGTTGATTATTGTCGTAATGAAAGGCCATTAAACGTTAAGTTTTTTTATTGTATGTAATGAACGTTAAATTAATTAAACTTTGGATATAAATATATTTAGAGCTATGTATCAACAAACTTAAAAATCACAATACTTATAATTATATGCCTAATTAATTGGAAAACTCAAAGACTACATTCTTGAATTGGTCAAATCCCGGGATCCCTTTATGTTTTAATGCGATCACAGCTTTTCTGAAAACTATATTCTTGAACTGGCCAATTCCTTGGATCCCTATATGTTTTAATAGGATCCCGGCTTATCTGAAAAGTATCTAAGACTGGTTAATTCCCGGGATCCCTAAATTTTTAATAGGATCCCGGCTTTTCTGGGTGAATTAATTGACAACTTATGTTTACTTTAGGACTTGTGTCTGTCACTCATTCCAATACTAAATATCATATTACAACTTAACTTCGTATAAAGAGACATCTTTATGAATTCTACCTATCTAACATTTATTTGGTCAAGGTCAAAAGGCCATATAGTAAATGTGCATAGACATAGGGACTTCGCTCTATCTGTTTACATGCATCTTCATATATACTCATATTCCTCTTTGTTAAACTGAGTGAAACTGGCTTCCATAACTTTATGTCACTTTTATTTTGATGTTCGCTGAAGTCTCTTCAGCTAACAGAACTGTCATGTTTACATGGAAAAAAATTACGAAGCGAGTCGCTACTAGCTTTTTTAAAAGCTAACCTTGTATTATCATTCATTGGATATTTATGTACACGGTCCAATAACTCTAGCCTGAAAGCCTGAATAATATCCCCGGTGTATTATGTTTGTTCTATAAATGAGCCGCGTCACGACAAAACCAACATAGTGGGTTTGCCCAGACCAGCCTGCGCCTCCGCGCAGCCTGATCAGGATCCATGCTGTTCGCTATCAGTTTCTCTACTTATAATAGGGTTTGTAAGCGAACAGCATGGATCCTGATCAGACTGCGCGGATAAAACACCCATTGACTAAGCCAATGTATTGTATGGATAAAACAGATCTTTATGTAAATTCTGTTGAAGAAATCAAATCGTTGATATACTGAAGTTAGTAATATTTTGAGAATGTAAAGTATCAAGTATAATAAATGACATACTTTCCATGGTTAAATGATATATAATGGTCACTTTTTCTTCTTACCATTTGCATTTTAACATTTTAGTATCGTTTTATTCATTGTACCGTGCAATGCAAACTTCTGTAGGAGAACATGCAATAGTTTGAATATGAACAATTCCTCTGTGCATAAAACAGTCAACTGCTGTGATATGGTCTGTGGAGTTGTTTCCCTTAGAGGCAAAAATAAATAATATCTTGTAATTCTTTTAGACTGGCTTTTCATGACGGAAATAAAGAAATAAATCTGTTAGAAATTATCGATGTGTTTGAAGTAAAACTATACAGGTAGAAGGCTAAAGAAAATAATGTAGAAAGGTATCGGTAAACAATAAAACAACAATTTGTAATTTCTGCACGGCTCTGAGAAGAATTGGTGCTATCATACACACCTTGTCGTCCTCGCTGGCAATAAAAGGCTTGAACGACTTCTTCATCACTGAAGATATTCACTTGAAAATTCACGTATGTCTTAGATATTATAATTAAAGGTCACTTTTCAAGACTTATAATTATACCAATTGCCAACGAAGCAAAAGGAGCAAAGATGGTTCAATTATATGGCAAATGAGTATTTTGATGGAAACTTTAACAATGTACCCAAAATAAAAAGTTGTTTTGTTTTGTTTTTGTTTTTTTGAGAAAAATATGGTAGCAATTCTGAGGCATACCAGGCATTACAATATTGGAGAACTTTATCTACTGTTATATTATAAAAAATATTCAAGTAGTTCACCATAATAGGACATTTAAAGTAACGCATTGAATATTGTTGCTGTTTAAATGTAATTATGTCTTTTGTGCAAACCTGGTCAACCAGTGACTATGTACTATCTCAGTGTAGCAATTGGATAACAAGTTAGACAATTTACATAAATCTGTAAACACGGGAAAGGTCCGTTCACTATTAGCGCAACTTTCTTCAGGTAATAAGCATCTTTAGTGCTCTAGAACGTATTAAACGTTATAAAACCCATGTTTGCTCTTTTTAAAGAAGAAAAAATCTTCAACGATTTTCGAACTTTAACTGTTACACATACCTTTAACTTTACAAACACGATATTAGTACAATTAAATGAATTTATCTGTTTGTACCTAGGAACACTTCAACTTTATAACATAAATTGTATCTGTTGAAGAGATACCGTGTCAATTTGGATTAACATTATCTTTTTAGGCTCGAGTTGTCGGGGTTTTTTGCATGCTAACGTGCGCGGCAACTACGATATAAGATTTTGTAGTTGACGAGGAAGCTATTCTACTGCTCAAGATATACATATTGTATTTACAAGCTTAATTTATTTATTTAGTTTGCACAGTTGTGGAAGTTTGAAAAATAAAAATGGAAATCAACTTTAAGGGAAAACGTGCACTGGTTACCGGTGGTGGACGAGGTTTGTTAATAAAATTTATATTTGAATGATATTAAACCCGTTGGAAAATTGAAACTTAACGTTATATGTACATGCTGTATTTTCTGCTTGATATACTATGTTTATTGCTAATAATACTGTTAACAATATGGTGATGGCAGGTTTATTAGGCAAGGCTTATCAGCTAGTGGCTTATACAAGCTGACCAACAAGTAGTCAATATTTTACGAATGCAGTAATTAGCTTTTTTCAACATCCCTTCTGTGCTCCTTTTTTAGGAATTGGTAAATCTATTGCGCAAGCTTTGCTAAAATGTGGAGCAGAAGTGATTATCTTGGAAAAAAATAGAAGCGGATTTACAGAAATTCAAAGAAGAGGTAATTATCTTCATCAAATTATTAGTACAGTATGCGCATCATAGTGAACATGTTGCTCGTCAAATTTTGATAATCTGACAATACTTGGTCATATAGTCATTAAACTAACCTCTAGTACGTCTTCCAAGGTCAATAGAGAATTTATATAGAAAACGCCAGTATGTCTTGCTTGCGGTGACATAACACAATTTCGTTTAAGATAAAACAGCATAAAATCGCGCTACAAATTCAAATTCGTTTCATCTTCTAATTTTTTTTATAAATGTGCTTTACATTATTACACTATTTACATTATGTGTAATCAATTACCCTTTTGACAGGAACCAAGCATAATTCCAGTACAATATGACTCGAGTGACTGGGAAGGGACAAGAAAGGCGGTTGAAGGTGTCGGACCCGTGCATCTTCTGGTAAACAGTGCTGGTGTCGCTGCCATCACGCCTTTTTTGGATGTTAAAAAGAGTGAATAAGACTGGTAGGTAACGGTAAATGACGCACTGTACTAATTTTGCTGAAATCTTAGTATGATTTCAAAATAAAAATTATATTGACATGATGGACAATCGAATGTTCGTTCTTAACGAAATACATAATGGTCTCCTACTCGAGGTGATCTGATACCATTCGATTTTTCACAATATGCATTCATAACTGGTATATAATCAAGCAAACCTTCAGAAACGTACATGTATTTTTATTTAAGTGAACAAGTCTACAATGGGCAATTTTTTCATAAATATTTCAAATATTGATAAAAAAAAAATAGAAATACAAAACAAATGTATATCATTTGGATATTCTTATAAAATGTTCCTAGGAAAGTGTTGAGTGATTGAGAATAATAAGTACTGATCTTTTGTTCAATCTGCTATGTAAGTACATGTATATATGTTATATCGTGTCATGGTTATCGCACTTGCCAATAACTTCCATGTTATTTTTCATTGTATTACAGACCTTCCGTAATTTAAACCAACTCACTTAAGTTCAATATTTGGTATATATTTGTTTTTTTCCCTCGTTTCGCACTGGAAAGACTCGATTATCTAAAAATTTCTAACGATAGATACTCGAGTATACCATAAGCAATTTGATTACATTCCATCTTTATTTTCTGTGTTTCAAGTAAACTTTCTACCAAGTACCGAATCAGATGGATCACCTCATACTGAAAAATAGGAAAAGGACAGCACTGACTCTGAATATGATATTATCGCGTTTTATGACAGATGTTTCTAGTTCAATACAAAAAAATACTTGAGTGTCTGAATGCAACAATAACGCCTTAAAATGTACCATGTAACACTGCAGGCAATCTGGGTGGAGAGACCCTCTCCCACACTGTAAACCGTTGAGTGGCGGCATGGCCGAGAGATTAACGCATTGGACTAGTAATCAAAGGATTGCTGACCGCGTGGGTTCAAACCCTGTAAGGGGCAAGCCGTTGTTTCCTTGAGCAAGAAACTTTACATTTATTGCTTAGTATTGGTTGGTTCCAGGAACGGATTCGAGAGTGTTTCAATAAGCTTACAGCTTCAAACACAATCGAACTAAAATAATTTTGTATAAACTAACTAAGGAATTAACATTGGTTTGTTCCACAGGTGTTCGGCGCATTGATTGGCCACCAAGCCCCCATCCCAGCAAAATAAGAGATGCATATATATTTTACTTAAAATAGTATGTATATTTTGTTTATTTTTATTAATATAATTTATTTATTTATTTATTTATTTTTGGCTTAGTGACCAATCAACGAGCCGAACACCTGTGGTGCTAGCTAGCATAAAAATATATATACTTTTCACTTTAGTAAAAATAATAATAATAATTTGAAAACTAGCACATGTACTTTAGATAACACTTAGTAGTGATATTTTAGTAAAATGTTTGACAAAAAAAAGAAAGAAAAAAGTGCTGAGTGGGGTAACTGCAGACATTTTCACAAAAAATCTTACGATTTATCTTAAGTTTTTCACTTACGATAATCGTAAGTTAAATCTTAAGTCATTTTCACAAAGCCACTCGTAAGTTAAAATTTTATCTTAAGATAAAAAATTCACTTACGATAAATCTTACGACAAAAACATCCCTAGCAACGTTCATTTGATAGTGATGTGCATGCTCTCTATTTGATTCCGGTTTTAAAATCAAGTAATCAAGAGCTTGAAATATCTATTGAACACAATCAAATTTCAATAAGAACAAAAAAATGATTCAAACTGATATAATTTATATCTTGATAGAAGATAATTATATATATCTAAAAGATTCAGAAAGAAGGTCTACTATGTTATTAATAAATAAAAAAGTACCACTAGTACATGCTGGCAATGAAATCGAACTCACCAATTGTACAAATTATAAGTTTTCAATAATACTAGTCTACAGTATAGTTCACATTATTTTAAACTATTCATAACCCTCTCCATCGTGACGTCATCAAGTCATGACGTCACAAATGTATATGTTGAAAAATAATTATACCTCAATTTGTGTTATTTATAGCATACTGTTTGCTTAATATTTAGTTGTCCTCCAACTTTTTGTTTGTTTTTATTCAGTTTAGGTAAGAGATACATGATATTTTACCCTTAAGAGAGAAAAAATTACACTTACGAACGGGGAAGACCTATCGTAAAGTTACGACAGATTTTGCACTTAAGATTTTCTTAAGATTTTTTGTGAAAAGGAGATTTATCGTAAGATTTCTCTTACGACAAAAAATTGTCGTAAGATTTTTTGTGAAAATGTCTGCTGGTTCTTATGGGTATGGTCCCACGGGGTGTTTATTCTGCTGAGAAAGACGAAGTATCCAGTCTACTTAGCCAGCACCGATTTCACTATTGAATTTTACCAATATAAACATTAATACACAAATTGTGTTAAACGTAATTGCTCGCTTAACAGATTATTGACGTAGAACGCAAGGTATACACGCTAAATATAGCACTATTTCGCAATGATTTATAGGTATTGCGCAACACTTTATAACTATTTTAGTTCCTTCTTAAAGGCCCATTATGCTCAAATTTTTTTTTAATTTTGGTGTACTTTGATAGTATCCAAAAAGTTACGCATAAGCCAATTACCGGAACCATCTTTTTATAAGTATTTTTATGGCAATAAGTACAGTTATAGTGAATTAGTATTTTCTATGGAAATACTGCTTTGTTTACATTTTGCCACTTTAATGACAAACTAGCTACTTTTTTCAGGTAACAAGCATCTAACATTTCTCAAAAACCATTGTTTAAACATAATAACATTCATGTTTTGCACTTTCTAATGAAGTGAAAATTTATTTGTTTCTGAGGCATAATGTGCCTTTAAATAACTAATGAATTAAGTGAAGTCTCGAATACAATTCAAATCAATGTTATATCAATGACATCGAATATTCAATTTTCCACACGGAGGCGAATCATACATGCATAGACAAGAACTCCGACAGGACGTACCTGTATCTGAAGATATAAGACGTGTTCATACAATATATTTACATAAGATTTACATAGTCTGTTATAGGGTATATTTTGTGTCCAGTCCATAACTTTTTCATAAATCAAGGGATTTTAAAAATACTTTGCACAAATAATCACGAGTCTACTAATGCGTTTGCGACCAGCATGGATCCAGACCAGCCAGTCCAGACCAGCCTGCGCATCCGCGCAGTCTGATCAGGATCCATCTGCTGTTCGTTATCAGTTTCTCTACTCGTTATAAGGTTTGTAAGCGAACAGCATGGATCCTGATCAGACTGCGCTGATGCGCAGGCTGGTCTGGATCCATACTGGTCGCAAACCCATTATGTTGGTTTTGTCATGACACGGCTCATTTGTATTTTCAGGGTATTCAGTCAATTTCCAGACATTAGTTAACGTTTCACAGGTTTGTTTAGTTTAACATGACTTCAAATTCTGGGCTTGGCTGAATGTTTTAAATTTCACTTCATTTGATTCCTAAATTGTTATTTACTGATAATTTGATAGATTTAATAAGTGACAAAGTGTCATTTTTTATTGGAAGATATATCAGTGAAAACAAAAATTGACATCAATCACGGGGAATTATTTCATTGATAAAATTCATGTTTAGTAAATTCATATTTGAGTCAATTCAAAGCAATTAAATGCTGATACATGTTCCATTTTTACAAATTAAGTGATATCAAATAGAGTAATTCTCAAAGTTGTACTTGCAATTCAGATAATTTGTTATATTGTGGTTTAATATATTTCAGGTCGTTGCCAAGGGAATGATATAAAGAGAGGAGAAGGAGGGGCTATTGTTAACATCTCAAGCATGACGACCAATGTGGCATTCCCCGAGCACACGTCATATTGTTCATGTAATAGGGGTGATTCGGCGCAATTTAATATGTAGCTATCCGAGCCCCTGAGGGTCAAATGAGTTCGGGATTGTTAAAATCAATTCAACAAACAGCTTTAAGGTTGCAATCCAATCTTCAATTACTGTAAGGTTGTTACAAGAAGTCGATTCTATAGGTACAAACAACACTCTGCAATAAGTATATAACAATATGTAAATTTGCACATCAACGCCTATTTTCTCTTTGTGAATCCAAAATCTTTGCACATCAACGCCTATCTAGCCTATCTAAGGAAAAGCAATGGACTCACGCCCAGATGATTATATACATGTTACAATGTCTTATGAATAGATCTAGTTTGTTATTGTAAAAGTATTTTTTACATTTATATTGCATTTGTTGCTACTGTGCAAAGTGTTTCCTTTTATAACAAACTCTACTCATTAATCTCATTGTATATATGCACTACCTAGCCCTTTTCTATGTGATTTTGGGTGGTTTCAATTTTGTCGTGTTGTGCTTTCTTTAGGGATTCTGTATTTCTCTATTTTATTTATGTGTCATTTCAAAACATGGGTAGTAATTCTTTTTTTAAATGGGCCTGACTAGGTTCTGCAAGTGTCAGAAATTTATGAATTTTATGTATATTTTGATAAATATTATAGCAAATTTAATTTACTACCGTTCATCCTACATCAAAATAAGACAGAACTAAATTAGTACTATTAAACCTAACCTAACCCGAGCGGAGTAATTTGTGTAAAAGAGATCAAATTAATATTATCCAAAAACCTTTGTTCTAAGATAAATAATTTGATTTGGATTGTATATTTTTCAAAATCAAAATATAGAGAAGTCAATGTTGGGAATTATATATTTCACTGTTCTTCGGTTTTCCCGCCATACGTCACAAAGTTCGAAAAGAAAAACAAAAACAACAACAACTGAACATGGCGTCCACACCAAAAAGAAAGAAAAAAACAGGAAAAAAGAAGAAAAGGCAGGAAGACGTTGTTGGCTTCTTGCACAGTGTGTCTCCGTTGAAGAAAGTTCCAAACCCACAAAAAGTACAAGTAAAGTTTCAATGCTGTACAGTACACACTGACTAGTACAGACAAGCAACGGTACAGTTTCCTTTTAACAGTTTTTAAACAAAGGTGCTAGTGGCATTGATTTGACCTAAAATGTGTTTAACCTTGTTATTTATGCACTAAAACATCAATATATTAAAAAAAAAAAAATTAAAAAATTTTTTTTTTTTCACAGTTAGATTTCTATATTATTACAGACAAGGTATGCACCATTCAGGTACGAAAATTATGGGTACGCCGGTTATCTGTGTTAAAATTTTTCACCGGGCGGTAATATCGTCGGATTTTTGCATGGAATCAATGCACAATATATTTTTCTATTACAATTTACTATTTACAGATTCCCAATTAACCGCTAGTTAATGTTATAAAGCCCGAAATTAAGAAATCTTCCAGGTCCGAAAGTTGAGACGGTCATGACATGTACATTGTAACCTGGTATTTACGCTTGAAATACATCAACAAAGAGATCAAACAGGTCGAACACACATGCAAACAACTGGATTTTACATACATTTTAATGGTTTTATGCTCCACGAGTCGAACTTCGTCCTATGAGCCTGTATTTAAAGAAATATTCTACATGTAGACGATATTTTTAGAAGGTAATTCCTACCGGAAGTATTCTCCGGCTTCCGTTTCACATACATTGACATAGAGCGGAACAGGGAACCAAGCACGTGTTGCGGGAGAACACTTCCGATTTAGGAATTACCTTATACATGTAGAATTTTTCTTAAAATACGGGCACATAGGACTTAGTGCCACTCGTGGAGGATAAAACCATTAAAATGTATGTAAAATCCAGTTGTTTGAATATGTGTTCGACCCGTTTGTTATAATAATACGATGTGTCATGGGCAACAATCAGACCCCTACCTCCAAGGTCAAGGTCGCACTTTCTCAATCAAGGTCAACATTGTCTATTTGTGGGTGTATGTCGTGTCAGGTCCATAACTTTCTTAGCTATGAAGGGATTTTGTAAAAACTTGCCATAATTGTTCACAATAATCAGACGATGTGTCATGCGTAAAAACCAGTCACCTACCTTCAAGGTCAAGGTCACACTTGGAGGTCAAAGATTAACATAGTCTGTTACAGGGTATATTTCTTGTCCGGTCCATAACTTTGTCATTTATCAAAGGAATTTAAAATAACTTGGCACAAATGTTTGTTATAATAAGACGATGTGTCAAGCGCAACATTCAGACCACTACCTTCAAGGTTAAGGTCGCTCTTGCTCATATAAGGTCAACATTGTCTTTTTGAGGGTATATGTTGTGTCCGGTCTATAACTTTCTTATCTTTGAAGGGATTTTGTAAATACTTGCCACAATTGTTCACAATAATGAGATGATGTGTCATGCGTAACAATCGGTCACCTACCTCCAAGGTCAAGGTCACACTTGGAGGTCAAAGATTAATATAGTCTGTTAAAGGATTTTGAAAATACTTGGCACAAATAGTCACTGTAATAAGACGATGTGTCATGCGCAACACCTACATCCCTACCTCTAAGGTCAAGGTCACATTTTGAGATCAAAAATTAACATAATGTCTGTTAAAGGGTATATATTGTGTCCAATCTAGAACTACCTCATAGTTCAAGGGATTTTGAAATAACTTGGCACAAATAGTCACAATAATAAGATGATATGTCAAGTACAACACCTGCACCCCAACCTT
Organism: Ruditapes philippinarum; assembly: GCF_026571515.1. NCBI lineage: Eukaryota > Metazoa > Mollusca > Bivalvia > Venerida > Veneridae > Ruditapes > Ruditapes philippinarum. The sequence goes on from NW_026865101.1 coordinate 50,057, forward strand.
CAAGGTCAAGGTCACACTTAGAGGTCAAAAGTTAACAGAGTCTGCTATATGCCATTATGGTATACTTTGTGTCCCGTCCATAACTTCTTCATAGATCAAGGGATTTTGAAAATACTTGGAATAAATAGTCACAATGATACGATGATATGTCATGTGTAACACCAGTGTCCCTACCTCCAAGGTCAAGGTCACATGAAGAGGTCAAAGATTTACATAGTCTGTAATAGGGTATATTTTGTGTCCAGTCCATAACTTTTTCATAAATCAAGGGATTTTAAAAATACTTTGCACAAATAATCACAATAATAAGACGATATGTCAGGTCCAAATCATGGGTCCCTACCTCCAAGGTCACACTAAGAGGTCAAAGATTAACATAGTCTGTTAGAGGGTATATTTTGTGTCCCATCTATAACTTCTTCATAGATCAAGGGATTTTGAAAATAGTTACAATAATAAGATGATATGTCATGCACAACACCTGGACCCCTACCTCCAAGGTCAAGGTCACACTAAGAGGTCAAAGCTTAACATTCATTTTATTTCTTTAATAAATTTATTGTTGCATTTGCAGATCTACCATTGATCATAATTTTGGACTGAAAATCCTTAGATCCATACCTCAATCTTTTGAAATAGCACAATTTTATGCTTCATATAAAACTTCCCTGAGGCGGGGGACGTTGGTAACTCTGTTACAAATTCTTGTTGTTTCTTATCTGTAGATAAATTGCAGATGTTTACAAGTAGTCAACAAATAAGCGATGTTTTTCTTAATTTTAACGTTTCTGAATATCACAGGCAGTAGAGTGAGTGGTTCTTTTACTTTCATCAATATATTTTATTTATGAAGACTTTATTTATTTATAGTATATATGGATGAACCATGCACCAACTGCCTGTGGTTATTTTTAGCTCACCTGTCACAAAGTGACAGGGTGAGCTTTTGTGATCGCTTTTCGTCCGGCGTCCGTCTGGCGTCCGTCCGTCCGTAAACTTTTACTTTAAATGACATCTCCTCATAAACCACTAAGCCAATTTCATCCAAACTTCACAGGAATGTTCCTTTGGTGGTCACCTTTAAAAATTGTTCAAAGAATTTAATTCCATGCAGAACTCTGGTTGCCATGGCAACCGAAAGAAAAAACTTTAAATATCTTCTTTTAAAAAACCGTAAGAGCTAGAGCTTAGATATTTGGCACGAAACATCTTCTAGTGAGTGTCTACCAAGTTTGTTCAAATAAAAGCCCTGGGGTCAAAATTGGCCCCGCCCCGGGGATCATTGATTTTCCCTATATACATATAGTAAAAACTTAAAAAATCTTCTTTTAAAGAACCAAAAGAGCTACAGCTAAGATATTTAGCATGAAACATGTTTTAATGGGTGTCTACCAAGTTTGTTCAAATAAAAGCCCTGGGGTCAAAATTGGCCCCGCCCCGGGGGGTCATTGATTTTCCCTATATGCATATAGTAAAAACTTAAAAAATCTTCTTTTAAAGAACCCAAAGAGCTATGGCTAAGATATTTAGCATCAAACATGTTCTAATAGGTGTCTACCAAGTTTGTTCAAATACAAGCCCTGGTGTCTAAATTGGCCCCGCCCTGGGGGGTCATTGATTTTCCCTATATGCATATAGTAAAAACTTAAAAAATCTTCTTTTAAAGAACCAAAAGAGTTAAAGCTAAGATATTTAGCATGAAACATGTTCTAATAAGTGTCTACCAAGTTTGTTCAAATAAAAGCCCTGGGGTCAAAATTGGCCCCGCCCGGGGGGGGGTCATTGATTTTCCCTATATGCATATAGTAAAAACTTAAAAAATCTTCTTTTAAAGAACCAAAAGAGCTAGAGCTAAGATATTTAGCATGAAACATGTTCTAATAAGTGTCTACCAAGTTTGTTCAAATAAAAGCCCTGGGGTTAAAATTGGCCCCGCCCCAGGGGGTCATTGATTTTCCCTATATGCATATAGTAAAAACTTAAAAAATCTTCTTTTAAAGAACCAAAAGAGCTAGAGCTAAAGATTTTTAGCATGAAACATGTTCTAATAAGTGTCTACCAAGTCTGTTCAAATAAAAGCCCTGGGGTCAAAATTGGCCTCGCCCCGGGGGGTCATTGATTTTCCCTATATATGCATATAGTAAAAACTTAAAAAATCTTCTTTTAAAGAACCAAAAGAGCTAGAGCTAAGATATTTAGCATGAAACATGTTCTAATGGGTGTCTACCAAGTTTGTTCAAATAAAAGCCTTGGGGTCAAAATTAGGCCCGTCCCGGGGGATCATTGATTTTCCCTATATGCATTATAGTTAAAACTTAAAAAATCTTCTTTTAAAGAACTCAAAGAGCTATGGCTAAGATATTTAGCATCAAACATGTTCTAATAGGTGTCTGACAAGTTTGTTCAAATAAAAGCCCTGGGGTCAAAATTGGCACCGCCCCGGGGGTCATTGATTTTCCTTATAATTATGTGTATAGCAAAAACTTAAAAAATCTTCTTTGAAAAAACCCAAATAGCTAGAGTTAAGATATTAAGCATGAAACATCTTTTAGTGAGTGTCTACAAAGTTTGTTCAAATAAAAGACCTGGGGTCAAAATTGGCCCCGCCCCGGGGTCATTGATTTTCTTTATATGTGTATAGCAAAAACTTAAAAATCTTCTTTGAAAAAACCCAAATAGCTAGAGTTTAGATATTAAGCATGAAACATCTTCTAGTAAGTGTCTACAAAGTTTGTTCAAATAAAAGCCCTGGGGTCAAAACTGGTCCGGCCCCAGGGGTGTCATTGTTTTAAACTATATGTGTATAGTTAAAACTTAAAAAAAATCTTCTTTCAAAAAGCCCAATGAGCTAGAGCTTAGATGTTTAGCATGAAACATCTTCTTATGGGTGTCTACCGAGTTTGTGCAAATAAAAGCCCTTGGGTTAAATTGGCCCTGCAACGTTGGGGGGTGGGTGGGGGTTGGGGGGCCTATATACAGGTGAGCGACCTCAGGGCCATCATGGCCCTCTTGTTTGATTTGTTTATGTTAATGATACACTTGCCAGTGATATATTCAAACCGAAAGTATATGGCAATTTTTTAAAGTGCAGTTTAATTGAGTAAATGCTCCGGATGGCAGCAACATGCCCCAAACTAGGGACTCATAGTTTAAAAAAAACTCTGGCTGAGCTATTATCGAATAGGCATTATTGATAGTTTAGAAGTAAATTTACAAAGAGTTCTCCGAATTTGAACATATTTAAATCATTAAATGTTTAAAAAAATTTGGAATGATATAGGTAATTTGTCATTGAGCAGGTCAAATTACTAGAATATGTGCCGTTTTAGTTGACATTCTAAACAAGCTCGACACAAATAAAACGGTAAGCAGTTTAACGTTAAAAACATTATGTGAAATATTAGCAAAAAAAAATTATTGTCATCAGATTGACATAACTTGAAGACAATTTGGTATTTATTACCAAATTCCTGTCAGACAGGACTCCCTACTTGGACAAAGCATGCATCCAAAAGATGGTATTTTCACTCCAACTTCTTCATTCCTTATAGGATTTACTTTAAAATCCCACATCGTAATAATATGACAAGGTTGTATAAACATAATTTCCTTACTAAGCATGGAAACTTAACACATTACTGTGATATAGACAAACTTATTTTATTATGTTTTGTGGTTGATATTTTCAAATACAGACTTCATCCTCAAATTCATTATAAATGGCAATACACAGGAGTGTATGACAATTAAAGAACTTTTTGAGGGACCGGTAGGGGACTACTGTATTGCCTGCAATACTATCAAATGCTTGTTGATATTAATGTTTGCTTTCAGAAAAAGAAGACGTTCAAACCTATGTCTGAACAAGCCAAAGCAACGTGCGAAATTGGCAAAGCTGCAGATACTGCAGCAACTGGAGAGCGCCCAACTAAGTCTTCTGATATCAGCAGTACGCCAATGGATAAGCGCCTCCCTGTATTTCAGGACGATATGCGTAACACACCACATAAGAAAAAGAATATGAAGTCAAGCTTTCGCAAAAGATTGTTTAAAAGAAGCACATTGGAGACGATGACTGAAGAGATTATGGAAATATTGCCCGGGTTCCTGCAAAAACTACACCATGAAAATTTGTGTTATGACTTTTGCAATTTTATCAAATTAGTATGCAATAAGAAATTCCCATTAACAAATAGTTCATTCCTTTTGTTTCTCGATGTTGTTTGATGGTATAGAACTTCAATCTTTCCATGTTGGGTTTATCAGTTTGAATAAGTTCGAAAAGGAAAAGACATCCTTATCTATATATAGATACCATTGCACTTTTCTAACTGGTAGTATTGACACAGATCAGACCTTCAGAAATGTTCCATAACATAACGTATGATATAACAGCAACATAACATAACAGCAAGTAAACAATCTTTCATCAAATTTCATCAAATAAAAGTTATTATAAAACATATGTGTAAGATTATTGTATAATTCAATAGCGGTTCCAGTATTTATCGGTCTAACGAAAAAAGAATGCGGTGTTTGAATTCAGTGTTGTACGGTGCTCCAATATTCGGATCAGTAGGCCTTTTTTCAACAAATATTCCCTGAAATTAACGATAGAAACACACAATTTTGTATGGAACTTGAACTTAGGGTTAACCATAATAAATATACGAGCTCGTTAGGTCATTGAACAAAGACATCGTCGTTATAACACATGTTTTTGTGACAAGTACGAGTCATGTTGAGGTACACACGATCTTTTGTAAACACTATTTCTCCGAAGTATGTGTTTTTGTGTGAATTGTATTATGCTAGATTAACAATAAATTGTCTCAAAAATTCGATGGAATACTTAAACAATTGGAATAATCTTGCAATGTCCAGCAGTAAGATATTTTGTAAGCTATTACCTGGAATTTTTTTATCCCGCCATTAATATTTTGTCCAGAAATATATGGTGTCTCGGTCAGAAGGATGATATTTTGACGTTGCGCGGAAAAGTTGTGGTAATCGCCCTATCACCGTGTAGATGGTCAACTCATGTTTATTTTAGTTGATCATTGTGATCTAAATTTAAATATTTTCCGTCAGGTCTGTATCTTTTGAACGGATAGAGGAATATTAAGACTATTTTCAGAGCAATAAACATGTGCAGAGCTCAGGTTTCATCCTCCTCATATTAAGGTCAAGGTTGCACATAATAATTTAGATATTTATTCAAGGGAGTATACTCTCTTTAAGTATACATTAATGGGAGAATACTCTCTTTGCATTCAAGGTTGCATTCTGTGTGTATTGCCCTGGCTTAATTTGCTGTGCTCTTGTTTAAAATGTCCAGTTTAATGTGATGTTATGTCATGCTTATATTGCTTATTATTTAAAAAAACAACATATTAACCTTTACTAAATTCTCTGAATGGACCTGGCTGCCTTCAATATTTGGAACTGTCTTATTATTATCAATTTTGGGGTAGTCAATACAAGTCACTTATGAAAGAGAGCTGGGATAACAAGGAATAAATTTTGCAACCCCTGGACTTTTAGTAACACAGTGTAATCACTGAACTACTGCATAAATTCTATTATACATTTATTACACGCTTCATATGCTGAATTTCTTAAATTGTCTATTCCTGATTTCATTTTAAGAACTATCCAGAACTGTCACAGGATGAAAAAATAGTGCAGCTGGACTAGGACTCAAATCCAGGATTAGTAGGAATACCGTTCCGCTGTTTGACTGACTGAACTATCCAGGAGCCCCCTAAGAAGTGAACAGTTCTAAACCATGACATTAACTTCCTAGCTATATTGAAATTCTTCCTCGAATTACACAGTTATAGAGCAATGTAAATAAATCTCAGAGCTATATCTACTAATAGACTCCCGTTAGGGGCCAAATGTCACAGTGAGGAAAATGTGCAGCCTGATGGGGACTCGAACCCAGGACCCTTTGAAAACCGTACTCTACCGACTGAGCTGTCCGGCTGCTTACGCACTCTCTCCCCTAATTAGTGAACAGTTCTGATCCATGACAAATATTTAGGGACATTAAGATGAAAATTAAACTTTAATCAAACAAAAATATAGAGCCTGGTCAGACTACACAGATGTCCAGATTGGCCTGGCTCTATACTGATGGCAATGCCTTCTGAGTTGTTTTTTTTCCCAGCAAGTTAAAGGTTTAAGCCCTCAATAATAGTGTATTTGCAACAGCCATAATCTCTTAATCCGATTGTACCTGTCTATTGGTGAATGGTAAAGGGGGTCAATTTGAATTGATTGATAATTGAGGGTAAAGATCACAGCACAAAGTAAAGCCCCTAAATAGACAAAATAGACGGTCACATGATCTTAATTTTTCACACACTCACAAGATAACAGTTAATGCCCAGTTGTTTTCGTTTGCATATAGTGGAAAGGAGAATTGACTAACAGCATTTTGAATTTTTTTTTTTTTTGCAAATGCTTTACATGTAAGTAGCCTATTTATTCATAGGGAAACATAAAAATGTTAATTTAAACTGTTAATGTACTTTCTTGTATGTTCATGTAAACAACTTTATTGTCAATTTAAGGTATACCTGTAATGATAAATTTCAAAGTTGCAATTAAGTTGCAACTTGCAATTAAATTTGTAAATACATTCACATTATACATGTAATGTGTAAACATTGATAGCAAAATGTTGTTTTTTTTATTTTCAGGTGGGTTGCAAAGTGGCTACAGAAGACAATTAATTGAGAGAGCCAATGGTATAATAACCAAGAATATCTTGCAAGTTGGACATGAGGCAAAACAGGCAATACTTGATGTATAATTCAGAGACTTTTAGTTGATGAACTGGTAAGTGAGTTTTAGAGTTTACTGCTTGTGATTCTCTTTAATATTTAACAAACTTTTTGTGCACCCTCTTTGGGGGAGGCAGGGGTGGGGATTTGATTTACCCTTGTCCATCCATTGATCCATTCTCATTTTGTGTCTCATGTAGCTCAAAATGTTTTTGACTTAGTCATGAAATCATACAGGAATATTGCTCAGCATGTGAAGTTGTGCACATTTGTTTTGTTGTCAAGTTATTGCTGTTGACTTAGTAAAAATTTAAAATTTTCATCTTGTGTGGCACATAACTCAAAAAGTATGTGACCTAGAGTCATGAAACCTTACATGAATATTGCTCAGCATGTGAAGTTTTGCACGTCAAGTTATTGCTGTTGACTTAGTAAAAATTTGCAATTTTCAACTTGTGTCTCATGTAGCTCAAAAAGTATTTTACCTAGGGTCAAAAAACTTTACAGGAATGTTGATCAGCATGTATAATTGTGCACCTGGGTATTTTTGAGTGGATATATTTAGTATTTTTATAGTTATTGCCCTTGATTTAGTAAACATTTGCAATTTTCAACTTGTTCCGCACGTAACTCATCAAAAAGTATTTGACCTAGAGTCATGAAACCTTACAGGAATGTTGCTCAGCATGTGAAGTTGTGCACCTGGAGTCTTGCTTGTGGATTTATTCTGTTTTGTAAGAGTTATTGCCCTTGACTTAGTAAAAAGTTGCAATTTTCAACTTGTGTCACATGTAGCTTAAGAAGTATTTGACCTAGGGTCATGAAACTTTACAGGAATATTGCTCAGCATGTGAAGTTGTGCACCATTGATTTTGCTTGTGGATTGCTTGTGCACTTATGCACCTTGGGGTTCGCTTGTGGAATTATCCAGCATTTATAGAGTTATTGCCCTTTACTTAGTAAAAACTATTTCATTATGTTGTGTTATTTGTTCCTTGAGTATTTGAGTTAGAATCAACCAACTTTACAGGAATAATGATCAACATCACTGTGAAGCTATGCACCTGGGATTTTGCATGTGGACTTTTTAGCTCACCTGAGCTTGCTCAGGGTGAGGTTTTAGGATCTTTAAAATATAAGTAATGTCCGTAGTCCGTCGTCTGTCGTACGTCGTCCATCCACACTTGTTCGTTAACATTTTTGCCACAATCATCATCAAACTTGGTCAGGATGCTTATCTAGTTGATAGCTTAAATGAGTTCAAACATGGGTCATCTCGGATGGAAAATTAGGTCACAGGAGCTAAAAATAGAAAAACCTTGTTAACACTCTAGCGGTCACATTTTTGCCTCAATCATGATCAAAGTTGGTCAGGCAATCATCATCAAAGTTGGTCAGGATGCTAATATCTAGTTGATAGCTTGGATGAGTTCGAACATGGGTCATCTTTGATGAAAAACTAGGTCACTGGAGCTAAAAATAGAAAAACCTTGTTAACACTCTAGCGCTCACATTTTTGCCTCAATCATCATCAAACTTGGTCAGGATGCTTGTCTAGGTAATAGCTCCAATGAGTTTGAACTTGGGTCATCTCGGATGAAAAACTAGGTCACTGGAGCTAAAAATAGAAAAACCTTGTTAACACTATAACACTTTGGCGGTCACAATCTGCCTCAATCATCATCAAACTTTGTCAGGATGCATGTCTAGGTGAAAGCTCCTAGGTGAAAGCTTTAACATGGGTCAGCTTGGAAAAAAAACTAGGTCACAGGAGCTAAAAATAGAAAAACCTTGTTAACACTCTAGCGGTCACATTTTTGACTCAAGTGTCATCAAACTTGGTCAGGATGCTTGTCTAGGGAATTGCACAGATGAGTTCAAACATTGGTCATCTCTGATGAAAAACTAGGTCACAGGAGCTAAAAATAGAAAAATTTGTTAATACTCTAGTGGTCACATTTTTGACTCAATTGTCATCAAACTTCGTCAGGATGCTTGTCTAGGTAAATGCTCGGATGATTTTGAACATGGGTTATCTCGGATAAAAAACTAGGTCACAGGAGCTAAAAATAAAAAAATCTTGTTAACACTCTAGTGGCTACTGTTTTGATCCAAATATCCTGTAAATTTGTCTGACAGTTTGTTTTGATGAATTCTATATTAAGTTCGAATATGGATCACCTAGGGTCAAAAACTAGGTCACACTGCCCAAATATAGAAAATCCTTGTTAACATTCTAGTGGTCACATTTTTGACTCAATTATCATCAAACTTGGTCAGGATGCTTGTCTAGGTAATTGCTGGGATGAGTTTGAACATGGGTCATCTTGGATGAAAAACTAGGTCACCGGAGCTAAAAATAGAAACATCTTGTTAACACTCTAGTGGCTACTGTTTTGATCCAAGTATCCTGGAAATTGGTCTGAAAGTTTGTTTTGATGATTTCTAGGTCAAGTTTGAATATGGGTCACCTAGGTAAAAAACTAGGTCACACTGCTCAAATATGGATAATCCTAGTTAACACTCTAGTGGTCACATTTTTGACTCACCTATCATGAAACTTGGTCAGAATGCTTGTCAAGGTAATTGTTCGGATGAGTTTGATGGGTCAGGTGAGTGATCTAGGGCCATCATGGCCCTCTTGTTTCAGATTTGTTAGAGTTTTTGCCCTTGACTTATTATAAATTTGCAATTTTCAACTTGTTCATGCATACCCCAGTAAAAATTACAGTGGAATACCACTGGAATACCACTAGAATACCGCTGGTATTCCAGTGGATTTTCAGTGGAATACCAGCGGTAAATTTTGGTGGTATTCCACTTAAAGTTTACCGCTGGTATTTCAGTGGAATTCCACTGGAATACCACTGAAATACCAGCGGTAAACTTTTAGTGGAATACCACCAAATTTTACCGCTGGTATTTCAGTGGAATTCCACTGGAATACCAGTGGAATTCAACCAAATTTTACCGATGGTATTTCAGTGGAATTCCACTGAAATACCAGCGGTAAAATTTGGTGGTATTCCACTAAAAGTTTACCGCTGGTTTTCCAGTGGAATTCCACTGAAATACCAGCAGTTTAAACTTTTGTGGTATTCCATTAAAAGTTTACCGCTGGTTTTCCAGTGGAATTCCACTGAAATACCAGTGGTAAATTTTGGTAGAATACTACCAAATACAGAGCCGGACGGACAGTGCGATTTTAATATGCCCACCTTCGGGGGCATAAAAATCACTGGATATAGTAGTTGAATTAGTTAAAAATACAAAATCATTCCAAAGAGCAGATATAATAGCAAATATTTTATATACATTTGTTGGCTTTATATATATAATAGTAAGTATTGAGTCTCAACACATTTTTTAAGATGTAGAATATTTCCCTAAACTAAACAGTTATTTTGGTTATTCTCTTCTGCTTTGTTTTATAATATTTCCTTGTTAAAGATGCACTCTTACTCCCAAATAAGATTTCCTAAAGATAATAATATTGTTTTAATAAAACACAAAAAGTGCAAGAACAGTTCATGAACAGTTCCTAAACTACATTTACATTATTTCACATTCATGAAAAATGCAAGAACAGAGCAGACAGATGATACCAATCAATTTGCGGACTGACAAGTCTAAACAATATGTACTCAACATAAGCTCTAAGCTACATTGTTCAAAAGTAAACCACAAACATGTAAAACTACATGTAAAATTTAAAAACTACACATCTTTGTTTAACAAAAACTAAGAAATAGTTTCTTCAATACAGCTTGCTGATTTTCAAAAGTGCAAAAACCAAGAACTTGAAATTAGTTTTTTTAGTTTCCAATGTTTCACTTATTTTGTGATTTATTTCCTTCTGATGACCTTTTGTAAGTTCTCTAGTTTTTTATTAAATACTTCTTTTGATACACCGGTTTTCTTCCTCACTAGTCTTTAAAGATTGCTGAGTTTCAAGGGTTCAAGTGGTGGTCTCGGGGAATCCTTGCACTTATTGGTCATCTTTCCAGTCCTAGAGTGGGTTCCAAGTTCCTCCACAGTGAAGATAGTCTTTGCTAATGTAACCAAGACTTCTTGAGTATCACTTAGATGTTCCACAGCTTATAATTCGGGGTCCTCCACTTTTGTATTCTGACTCTCTAAAGCAGTAATTCGCTCCTCCATGCGCCGAATCTTTCTACGCAGGCTTCTGCACTCATCCTCCCATCTAGTTTGGAAATACCAAAAAAAAAAAAAAAAACAACAATATAACGTCTAGTGTTTGAAATGACAGTTTTAAACATCACACAAATGTTACGAAAAAATGCGTTTCCATAGTACCCTTCAAACCTATTTTTATACCCCAGTATCAGGGTAATCAGTTTTTCATTAATATTTAAGAAGAAAAAGCTAATTATGCGAATTTTAATCCTTGTGAAATTAGACTGAATTAAGATTTCGGGAATTTTTGGCATGAAAAAATATCTGGTTCTACTGTAGACAATTTTAAAATTGGGTCCTTGTAACCTCAACTATATTGCTTACCCGTCAGATCTAGCCTCAACCACACGACCCCCAGCAGTTCCTGCCTTTTCGATGAACTTTCACATTGGACACTGTCAGCAGGACCTATAATATTAATCACAATCAAGAAACTTCTAACATCATAAACAATTGACCAATATCTTTAAAATATCCTGATCGACAAACCGTATCATTATAATTTTTTCAATTTGCATGTTCTAAGTAATGTTTTAATACTCAAAATATCTTGTTCAAGCATGTTCAACCACTTCACATCCTGCCCCTTACTAATACAGTAACAGATTACCATGACCAGTGTAAATTTTAGAGAATTTAGTTAAATATATAGTAGAATAAATTGTAAACTGGAATACGGGCCAGTAAATTCAAAAAATCTTAAATTCAATGCCTGAGAATTCAATTGTATTCAGGTCAGTGCTACAAGTATGACACTGTTTATGCTATTTATGTTCTTTGCAAATCATCATGTGGGATTTACTTTAATGGACCAGTATTCAGATTCTCTAGTAAAAGCTTAGGCAGTGTCAAAGACAAGCTGTTTAAGCTAGGCCGTATCCTGGACCACTGACCTATAAATTTTGGTGGCCCACCAGTGATTAATCTAGAAATTCTTTACAATGCGTCGGATGACGCACATGTTTGAAAACAATGAGTCCTTTAGCAAAATCAATGAGTCCTGTAGCAAAAAAAATGCGTCTTAGCAGAATTTTTTTAATAGCAGATCCTTAACATGATTTGCATGTTTTTATAACAAGGGATTAAATAATTAAAGTGTATAAAAAAGTGTTTTTTTTGGTACTAATATTAATTGCAGGCAAAACAATTTTTATTGGCTGCTCAAAAATCTAATTTGCATAATTTATATTTTCTTACTACTTATGTCTAATACTGTGCATTATCCATTTTAATTGTTCGTAATTTGCACAAAATGTCCCTATTACACTGTATACATACTGACGACTTTTATTGCTCCTTGTATGCCTCTGTGTAGAAAGCACAGACAGACCTTTTGATCATGAAAAAAAGTCATGCACAATGTTTCCCTGATTGGTTAATCACCCTGTCAAATATCCTGATGACGTAATAGACATCTTTTTTTTTACACTCCGCGTGAAATTGAGTGACCTTAGGGGAATTCAATTTACACACCTGTCAGATTTTACTGTAACTTACAGCATTTCTTAAAATAGCAACACTTTTTTTTCAGTTACCGATGTTTATTTAAAATATTAAGTAGATTAATGATTTTTTTGTTTGCTTTATTGGATTAAATTTACGGTAGAAGAAATGCGTATCTGTGTGTGAAAGGGATAAGGTAAGTAGATAACTTGGAAAAATGCTATAGGGAAATGGATAAACTCAAGAATATGCGTAATTACAGGGGAATGGGTAACCTGTTGCTGTTGGTACCAGTTTTGTCTGGATGACTAAATAACATACAATATAAGTCTGGTACAGATTTTAGATGCACCCTTGGCCCTTTGCTGACGATTTTCCTGTGCCATTCTCATTTTTAAGCGCCAATGGCGCAGGCAGATCTCTGCATATTTCACCATTGAAGGTGATTCGCTCTCATGCAAAATGGACGCTCTGATTGGCTAATGCCGATAATGGGCAGTTACCGATCACAGAGATTTAACGGTTCAAGCAAATGGGGGATAAGTCTTGCACAAGTAATCATCGGAAATTAAATTATTCAACGGAAGAAATTAAAGTAATCAAACAGTACATAGAAATCAGTCAAATCACTAATCATGATATTTTGGATTATAAACCACCTGATTTGCATGCGTCAAATTGAACGCACATATTTTGAAACTGTGCGTCTTTTTTTATTTTTATGCGTATTTTACGCAAGACGCACATCTAGATTAATCACTGGCCCACACAACTGTTTAGTGGTCCAATAATTCCTATAAATGCACAGAAATCTAGAGATTAAATCCAACAACACCCCCCCCCAAAAAAAAAAAAAACAACAACAAAAAACAAAAAAACAGAATTCTGAAAACATGATTTCTGTGCCAATTAAATTTTTGGATTTAAAAATACAGTCAGTCATGTGCTATTTTCCTTGTTGATCATATTCCATTATAAAACTACATAAATTAATGGTGATATAAAAATATTGTCTCTTTATGAAAAACTTTTTTTCTAATATAAGGGAAAATTGCTAAGGTAGTGAACTGTCTGGGGATAAAAAAAAACTTGCTACCATGCATTTTTCAAAAAACTATTTTAAACTAGATTCTATCTTTTAGAAGGCATTAGCAAATAATTGCCTGCAGGGAAGCAGAACTGTCTTCAATCTTCAACGATGCTTTGTTTTTTATTCATTTTATATCGATCCTTTTCAACAAAGAAATAAATAAAAACGGGTCGCGAAAATATGTGACAAATGTCCGTTTACGCAATATTTCCAGTAAGGTTTAAGTATCTAAACTGTAACTAGGAATGAGCTGGAAATACAATTATTATTTCTATTGTTAAAGTCGGCAAATTGTTACAAAACAATGCTTTTAGAAGTGAAGAAAGGTCATTAAAATAATTATAGACTCTTCATTTTTTTCTTGGAGGAGTCATAAACACGCCGGTTCAGTTTGGAAAAAAAAATCAATTAGTGCATTTATGATAATACTCACAGTGAATTTCACCGAGGTCTTCTTCTGATAATTTGCTTGAGCAATTTCACCTTCCTCGTTGTATATCTTTATTGGGGAGATGATATCATCAGTTCACTGTTGATGAGACGAAGTTTTTGCCGTCTTTGAATATTGCGCGCTCAATAGACCTGTGTACTACGCAATAAACATGTGTACTACGTCAATAAACATGTGTACTATGTCAGTAACATCGATTTTCATAATTTCGTGTAATTCCGTTGTTTTTGCCGTCAATACAATGACCATACATGCCATAATTTTTAGACTCATTTCCGGGACACTTTTCATTTGAAGGTGGGGCATTGATCAGCAAACGTATTTCTTTTTTTTTTAATTTACATAGTGGCATACAACCTATAGGCCCTATAACCGGTAATTACAACTTGCAAATTTAATGACACCATAAACAAAGTCAGAATGTCAATAATTATTAACTGTTTTTCTATCTTTTTTAAGTATTTAGGCATCGTTAATTCAATCAGTCACAGAAAAGAATAAAGCTCTGTTAAGTAATGACAATTACCCACGTCGTTTACCTGAAACATTCGCTGAATCTTGTATTTTATCACCTCATATTTAGCGGTAATTTTCACGGTGTTTGACCACTAATAAATGTCTCCAGGCAGATTAAATTTATACTGTCCAGTTGGCCAGTGTATGACACCTTCACTCAGGAAGACACAAGGGGTAATTAATCATTTAATTAATCAAAATTATTGCCGAATATTGAATGTTGGAAGGGGCACGTAGATATACCAATCAAAGGATTAGTGTCACCATTGCATTGCAATGCTGTTAGGGGATAATCGTTCGTTATTAGCGTTCTAGATAAGTTTACAAAAACTTGACAATAAAATTATATAAAAAAAGTAAAATTTCTTGCTTCAAAGTAGATTATTTTAGATTTTTTTTTTACCGGGACATAAATCATCTCCGGGACAGACACCTTCTTTCAGGGATTGTCCATGGCATGTATGACAATGACTGAATAATTTTGATTATATCATTGAGGCCTACAAATTTTATTTCACAAATCTATTATTTTAAGCCCAACAGGCACTTGAATTTCAAACAAAGCTACCGTAGTTTCCAAAAATTTTGTGTTGCTACTTCATCAGTATACGTATCCAATACGTCATGAATTATGCCTATATTTATCGTCTTGGTTAGCGTAAATATACAGATATTGCTCGAGTATAATCGTTAATGTTTGCTGGGTAAGTTATCATCGTTAATTTTCGTCAGCATCTGAAGTACATGTTAATATGACCTGCCACATACACTTTCATATTTAAAACAAATAAAGAAGAAAGCACTACTGCAGTATATAGATAGATAAGTTGGTTGAGTAAAAATTGGGGAATTTTATTAAAGAATCGACTGATTGAATTTCCATGGTCAAGCAATAAAAAAAAATACTGATGTCTTTATTTTATGCAAAAAACTGTTTTGGGCCTGTGCTAATCTGCCCAGGTCTTTATCTATTTCTTGACCAGTAATCATTCTATTTCTGTAGTTATTTAATAACAAATCATGAACACATGGTCTTCATCAAAAGTTCTTCAATAATTCATGATCCTAAGTTCATGAACCTTTAAAGAATTTGGTTTCGTTCTTTTTATGCCAATGAACAGTTCATGAACAAGCTTGAAGAACTGTTCATGAACATAAGTTCTTGAACAATCATTATGAAGTGTTTAGGACCAGTTCGTGACTGTTCTTAAATGTATTGAAAAGTTCATGATTTCAAGAACACTATTTCACAGGGGGGATCGATATACTGGTTTGAACCATGACTGTCTAATCATCCAGTAAATTTATACTATGATTGTATTTCTATCATATAATTGAAACATTATATTATTCAATTGTTTTTAACTGTGAGTAAATAATTCAATTACTTAATTGTAATGACTATATTGATTATGATGTTTACCCTAGAATTCTATTTTTGACCTCAGATTACCAACATGTATACACACAAATATGATCAGAGACAATTTGGATGGTACCTTTTTTTCATGTCGTAATTGTACATACCAATGGTAAAAATTAGTCCACTGGAAGTGTCCTTATTAAATTGTATATATATTATAAAGTCACCAAGTTCACTGGAAATCCAGTGGTTTACAACTGAAATTAATTTGACCAGTGGCATACCACTACTCAATATAGGTTACCAGTGAAAAACCAGTGGAATACCAGTGGAATTATAATAACCACTGAAATGCAGTGTTATTCCACTGGTATTATGTAGTATTCCAGTGGAATACCAGTGGATTTATGGTTACCACTGGAATACAGTGGTATTCCACTGGTATTCCACTGACATTTTTACTGGGGTAGCTCAAAAAGAATTTGACCTGCAGGCCTGAAAGTTTAGAAGAATGTTGGTCAGCATGTGTACTTATGCACCTCAGGGTTTGCTTGTGGATTTTTTAGTATTTGTAAAGTTATTGCCCTTTACTTAGTAAAAGATTTTTAGTTTTGAACTTGTGGCACATGTAGCCCAAAAAATATTTGACCTAGAGTCATAAGATTGACAAAACAGTGGTGTGTGGGGGCGTCCGTGTCCTATGGACACATTTCTAGCTTACATTTGAATTTGAAATTTTAACATGTTAAGAAGCTAATAATTGGAATTGGTGCAACATCAAATGTAACCTGCCTTTGCAGATAGTGGTGGCATGGCTGTGTGGTTAACAGGTCAGACTAGTAATCTAATGATCGCTAGCTGCATAGGTTCAAACCCCATCAGGGGCAAGTCGTTGTTACCTTGAACAAAAAACTTCATTAGGAATGGATTCGAAAGTTTGTCTATAAGCTACACAATCAAACTAAAATAAATTCTGTATATAAAATAAACCAGAATTAAGATTTAGTTGTTACAGTAATTTTCGCAAACCCTGTAATTGTATGTGTAAATATTTCTACATAATTTGATGCATTGGGTGACTTGGTTGTTAAAGATTCTGGAAAATATCTCTTACTGTTGAATGCTTATGGGGACTTTGAATTAATTTGTGTGTTTCTTAAAACTTGTGTATCTTCAAAAATGAAGGTACAGTCAGGAGTATAGGTATTAGGTACAGTTTGGTGAAAATAGTGTGAATCTTGATAAAAATGTTCCATATACAACAAGTTAAAATGGTTTCTTGCGAAGAAATGTTTTAATGATTTAAAGATATTTCATTTAACTATTTTCAAATTTTTTTAAAAAACGTTAACTTTGTTTCGAGAATTTTATTGACAATAAATGTAAAAGATCAATAGTAGAAGGTCTTTGTAAATCGGTGAGGGTCAAAGACCGGTGACCGGAGAGGGTTGATTAGTCTAGATCACTCATCTAAATCATTCATAAATGCCGTGTAGTAACGATCGCGATCTGATGTTAATGGTAGTTTTTAAATTTGAGTGAAATAAAACAATTATTTCTTTTAAGAACATGATTAAATACTATAATATTGTATGAATAATTCCATGCAAAAAAGATATAAAGTAAATAAACACTTTTACGCTGAAAGTATAGCTATGTATTATGACAGATGCAACTAAGTATGTTTTAGCATGGACAGAAGAAGTTCCAGATTTTATAGATTTTCGTTATAAACAATTTCTTTTGTAAAATTTGAGATAGATATTAAAGGAATATTGATAATTTTCAAACACATCAGGTTTTTCCACATTAAACGGTAAAATAATGATAAAAAAAATAGAAATATCACGTAACAGTGTTATGTACTTAATTAGGTGTAATTCCACAGAGCTAAATCCCTAACATAACGGAAAACAGTGTTAAGCTAGGTTTTTGAAAAGGTCAATTAACCAATCATGTATGGTTTCAGTGGTTTTTAGCTCAACTTTTTTTTTTTTTGAAAAAAAAAGTAGAGGTATTGTTATAGTCATGGCGGCGTTGACTTCCACAAACTTGTACCTGGATCATGAGTTCTTGTTGTATTGTCTTCATACTTGGCCACAACAACCCTTGGGACAAGACCTGTCAATAGACTACACTAACCTTGACCTTCATCCATAAATGACTTTGACCTTCAAGGTCAAAAGTCCAAATTTTGCTTGTTCTTGCTATTATTGGCTGTAACTTTGTTATTTTTGAATGGATTGGGGCTAGAAAAGGAGTTTAATAAATGCAAACTTAAAAATCTGCTTGTCTGAAAGTACAAGGCCTAGAGCTTTGATATTTGGTATATGATATGACGTATCTTGTCTCAAGGTACAAGGCTAATAGAGCTTTGATATTTTGTATATGATAACACCTATAGGTCCTCTACCAAAGTTATTAAAATTATAGCCCTGAGGTCAAAATTGGCCTGTACCGGGGGCGTCATAGGTTTTCCTTATATGTACATAGTAAAAACTTAAAAAAAATCTTCTTGTCTAAAGGTACAAGGCTTTAGAGCTTTGATGTTTGCTTTATGATATCATCCATAGGTCCTCTACCAAAGTTGTTCAAATGTTGCCCCTGGGGTCAAAATTGGCTTGTCCCTGGGGGCATTGATTTTCAGTATGTGCACATAGTAAAAACAGAAACTAAAACAAATGTTTTCTGAATTAGTAAAATCTACAGCTTAGATATTTGATATGAAATGTTGTTTGGTGGACCTGTATCAAGATTGTTTGAATTAAACCCTTGGGTCAAAATTTTGCCTTGCCCAAGGAGACAGTGACATACTTTCTTGTCCTTTGATGTACAGCAATGAAATTTGGACTATGTATACAGTTTTAGTTGTAAAATTGAACTTTGATATCAGGTGACCTAGGATTTGACAATGTGACCTACTTTCTTGTCCTTTGATGTACAGCTATGAAATTTGAACCATGTGCACAGATTAAGATGTAAATCAGCTGGCCT
Organism: Ruditapes philippinarum; assembly: GCF_026571515.1. NCBI lineage: Eukaryota > Metazoa > Mollusca > Bivalvia > Venerida > Veneridae > Ruditapes > Ruditapes philippinarum. The sequence continues at coordinate 68,902 of NW_026865101.1, forward strand.
AGATTTTGACAAAGTGTCTTACTGTGTTGTCCTTTGATGTACAGTCATGAAATTTTGGTCATGTGATACATGACCTTCACCACCTAATTCACTAGACTCAACTGAATTGATAGATTCCTACTCTTATCTTTTATTTGAATAACAATAGATTTAACCACTAATCTTATAATAAGAATTAGATAGGTCAGTGATCAGTATGCATTATGGCAATCTTCATTTGTATAGAAACAAAAAAAAATCTGTTCCTACACTACTATTTAGTGTTGTATTAATGTGCTGGCATAGCATTTTTCACAATTGCAATCTTGTTTTATTTTCAGGTGGGTTACAAAGTGGCTACGTAAGACAATAAGAGAGAACCAAGAATATCTTGAAAGTTGGACATGAAGCCAGACAGAAATTCAGAGACTTTATCCAGTTGATAATCTGGTAAGTGAAGTTTTAGAGTTTACTGATTGTTATTTTCTTTGATGTTTATGAAATTTACATTTAAAGCAGCACGCCTCCAGTTTCATGTTAATTTTCACAATAATTTTGAAAATGTATTTGACAGTAAAACATGTGAGGTGAACAAATAAAGTAATTAACATATTTGCAATCATCACATTCAATCCACGAAAATTACCAAAAAGTGGAAACGTATGCAAAATCAGCCCTTACTACAAAATCAGTGTAAAATCACACATAACATGTAATATATAACTTGGATCTTGAATGTTTATTCCTTTCTTAAAAATTTAGTGCCTTTTTCTTAATATTGATTTTCTTTAAATATTTTGGCTCATCTGGAGGCGTGCAGCTTTAAATTTGAAATTTTAATGTGTCAAGAAGTTAATAGTGTGATTTTGTGTGACTTCAAATGTAGCCTGCCTTTGCAGATACTGGCTGCAAGGCCAAGTGGTTAACATGTCAGACTAGTAAGCTAGCCTCATGGGTGCAAACCCCGGCAAGTTGTTGTTTCCTTGAACAAGAAACTTTACACTCATTGCTCAGTACTAGTTGGTTCCTGGAATGGATTCGAAAGTGTGTCTATAAGCTTTAAATTAAGCTTCCTACCCAATCAAACTAAAATAAATTCTGTATATAAAATAAACCAGAACTATGATTTTGTTACAATAATTTTGCAAACCCTGTTATAGTATGTGTAAATATTTCTACATAATTTGATGCATTCTGGTGACTTGGTTGTTAAAAATTCTGCAAGATATCTCTTGCTATTGAATTCTTCTGGGGACTTTGAATTATTCTGTGTGATTCTTAAAGGGTATAAATCTATATCTTATGAATTTTCTAATAGAATTTATCAACTGTAAAATTATATTGGTTCCATTGTTATATGGTTGATTTCTGAAAAAGTTGTAACATAGAATGTCTCTGTTATTTAATACGCATGACTAATGTACATAAACAGAATAAAATGTTCTTGTACATTAAAATATTATTTTGCTATTTTAAGAAGAGTTTTATCAGTTTAGCAATACACCATTTGCTTTTAAGGCAATAAATTACCTTATTTATTTCATACAAGCATTTTGGAAGTATACTTTTTTAAAATTCAAACAATAATTTTTCTATCAGATATATAGCTTTATACACTTTAAAACTTGTTGTCTGCAAAAAAATGCAGGTACAGTCAGGAGTAAAGATAAGGTACTCCGAGTTTGGTGAACTTGAAAAAGATGTTTCATATACAGTGTAGAATGGCCCTTTGTAGTGCAATAACTTCTTTAAAGACCTTTTTGGAAGTTTTCATATAGACATACATTGTATAGGCAGAATTAACACTGTACAGTAGACTCTATTAAAATTTGGCATGTTACAATATGATAATGGAAACATTCTAAGAAAATTTTATGAAAAAAAAGGGGGCGGGGTCACCGTCTTCGTTGTTGAATTATCTGCTCCTGAAGTGGACTTTAATGCTTAAATCAAGGGCAGATAATTCACAATAAAGGTAAATAATACCTATTTTTTGCTTATTTTACATTTGAGTCAATGTGCAAAATTTCAAAAAAGGATAAAGAGTAAGTAGATTGGCTTTTTTTCCCCTTCTTTTCTAAACCTGTGACTTTTTTTCTTAAATAATGGCCTATTTCTTTAAAGAATTTTAAGTCCTTTTATTCAAACTGAAAAAAAATTAACAGAAATAAGATGGAATTACCTGTAATTATGTATTGTAATAACAATAAAAAGAAAATCATCCAGAAGTATAAACAAGATTATATAGACATACGTTTAAGCTATCTGCCTTTAAATTGACCTCAAATAAGTAAAAAATTCTGATTCAAGGGCAGATAACTTAGAAGTGACTAAGATTTGTTTTGACCGCCTCTGTGGTCGAGGGGTTAGTGTCGATAACTTCTAATCCAGTTACCTCTCTGGCGTGGGTTTGATCCCCGGGAGATGCTTTGGTAGTTTAGCACGGAGGAAAGTTAGTCTAGTACTGGTGTAACTCTCCAGGAACGATGGTTAGGAAACTACCCGCTTATATGACTGAAATACTGTTGGGAAAAGGCGTAAAATGAAACAAACAAACAAACAAATTTGTTTCCCTTTGACACAAAAGTTTCATTACAAGGTTATTTTCCTTAACTTTTCTATAGATTTGGTTGAAATTGATATATAGTTTCATCATCCATAGCTTTAAATGACTGGTTGAATCCCCTCTAATTTCCTGTTTATGTGCATATCTATAACATTTAGGTTGACTTTATGCCATTTTCTGTACATGTTCATGTCTATTAACATTTATACTGTACCATTTCCTGTACCTACACACATCAGTTTATACCTTTTCTTCAGTAATTGTACACACCCATAACATTTAGATAGACTTACCATTTCCTGTACTGTACACATATTTAGCATTTAGGTTAGTTTCATGCCATTTCCATTGCCTGCAAATATTTCTTTCATATTAAGGTTAACTTAAAGCCATTTCCTGTCCCTCTTAAAACATATAGGTTGACAAAATTATTTTCCTGTTCACATCTGTTATGTTAAGGTTGACTTAATGTCATTTCCTATACCAAAACATATCTATAACATTTAGATCCACATCCTGCCATTTCCTGTTCCTGAATCAGTATGTATCTCTCAACATTTAGGTTGACCTCCTGCCACTTTCGGCACATGTACACATCTCCAGGGATAATCAAAGCACAGAAGGCGCTGAATTTGTTTGGGTCTCAGAATGTAAGAAAGGTGCAGGTTGTGAGATTATATGTATAGTGCCACCAATGCTTTCCAGCGTTTTAATTGTAGTAAATTGGCTATAAGACTAATTGCAACACTGATATTCAATCCAATGTTTATTTGACTTTAACAATTTGAAAACAAAATGAGTTACCTTTACTGGGATTTGAACTCCAGACCTCTCGCTTGCCTGAGCGAGCCCGAAAACCTTCAGCCACGGTGAATTTATATGTGAACGGGCTGAAGAAAACCATATTATTCTAAATTAGGGCTTGTAACGACTTTAACTAATGTTTAACAAAGATGTAAATAATCCTGGAGCTTACTATAAACATTTATATTTATAAAGAATCAAAGGGCTGCAAGTTCTGTGGTATTTTCTGATCTTTGCAATCTAAATCGTACTGTTTATCTGTATGCATTTTCCTGTATAGGTTTATTTTTATGTATTATAATTCATTTTGCAAGGCACCAGAGTTTGATACATACGGAATTCTGCATGACTAGAGTTGCATCAAAAAATCATTTATGTTCATTTTTTACGACAGTCACACTTTATCCTTGCATATCATGGCTACTTCCTTAACAAAAACACTTAAAAAAGAATTTAACAAAAAAATAATTTTCCTCGACTGGGATTCAAACTCGAGACTCTCACTTACGAAGCGAGCGCGTTACCACTGTACCACGGAGAAGTTATACACAGTAAGTCTGAATAATATCAAGTCATTCTAAATTTAGAACTTCCATTGCATTTCGGGTTTGTATCCTTATTAATTTCGAGGTATTTTGTTCAGGGTAAACCTGTTGTTTAAAATTGAAGTAAATATTTTAGCGAAAATCCTCTCGCCCAAACGGTCCGACATGTAGAATCTATATATTCTACTACTCGGTTTGTGTAGTATTCGGTAATTAATAGTATTTTCATTGATAAAATCATATTCAACCGCGTAATTTGTAATTGTGCATTTATTGACAATTCTATAAGCCAACGCTATTGTTTAACTTTAAATGCGTTGTAATTTGTTGGATACTTGTAACAAAATAAAATATTTCTTTCTTTTAAATCGCTAGTTTTAAGCTGTTTTGAGAACTACTTGTTGTTAGGTTTGTCGTAAACTCCTGTGTCAGAGATTGAATGTCCGCTTTGTATTTAGTTATTTTCGATCAGAAAATACAATAAAACAATATTAGAAATCTTCGACCATTCGGTAATTACATTGCTTGAAAATTGATGCGCCTGTCTTTGACCATCTTTACGCAGTGATCTCCCCTGAATTTTTCGGCTTTAGTGTACATACAAAAGGGAAGTAACCGCTTCAAAAAAGTGGACTACTTTCGGCATTTGCAATTAACAACATTAGACTCTGAAATTTCGCTACCATTATTTGTTTGGTCTGACGACCCAAACAAATAAAAACAGACCATTTAACCTTGGTGGCCACCTGGACCACTGACTGTAAAATTTTGGTGGCCCAATAAAAATATTAGTGGACCAACAATTTATAAAGCACTGGCAAATTTTTTCTTTGAGCCAATTTTTCATGGCGAAAATTGCGTGCCTGTATTTTATTTACAAATAAGGCAAAATGGTATGGCATGAGATATTTGGTGTAAACATATTTTATTCAATATATATATGTATATAATTTTGTCCTGTCCCAAAGATACATGAGGTATTTAGAAAAACATAAACTTAATATCCAACTTTATTGTGGTAGCTACATTTTTATCACATTAAGGTAGACCATGGGTAATGGGCACTATAAGGAACTGTGAAAATGACAACATAGGACAGTTATATGTCTTAAAGGTCACCTGTATGCAAAATTTAAATAAAATTTACCGTGTGGTTTATGAGTTGTGGATATATTTCTGAACTAACACTTTGCTATTAGATTAGGGCTTTTTTCAGAAATGAGAAAACTTTAAATAATCTTTAATATCATCATTATGAAAAATGTTTGCCTATTGCTCTTTGTTAAGAAACAAATAATAACATTCAGATAACAAATTACATGAGCAAAATGATTGTTTTTAAACAAAATGTTTTGAATATGTATATAGAGCTACAGATAAGCTTTTGAGTTAATTGGGTATTTACCCCTGGACTCGACACACAATTGGGCAACACAGAAACTAAATTGGGTATCATTGAAAAATTTATTTATTTGTGTAGATTAACCTTAACCATAAGCTTTTCCATAAAAAAACCAATATTTATATAACCAAGATTTGTCTTGAAGACTATCT
>NW_026865102.1:0-19700 GCF_026571515.1 Ruditapes philippinarum
CTTGCCTTTCACCGCTGTGGGTTCGAATCCCGACAGGGACTTTGGATTCTTTCATGTGAGGAAGCTATCCAACTAGCTTACGGAACGTCGGTGGTTCTACTCAGGTGCCCGTGCGTGGTGGTTCTACTCAGGTGCCCGTGCGTGCCTGAATAAATGCACGGAAGAACACCTGAGGTCTTCCTCCACCAGTAAAGCTGGAACGTCGCGATATGACCTATACTGTGTCGATGTGACGTAACCCCCCCCCCCCAACAAAAAAACTTTGACTTAAACATTAAAAAAAAATGAGTTGCCTTTACTGGGATTAGAACTCCAGACCTCTCGCTTCCTAAGCGAGCTTGCAAACCCCTCGGCCACGTTGAAGTTATATTTTTACGGCCTGAAGAAAACCATATCATTCTAAATTTATTATTTCGACGCTAAACCTGTTGTTTAACACAGATGTAAAATGATCATATTATAAGCATGTATATCTATAAAGAATAAAACAATATTAGAAATCTTCGACCATTCGGGAAATATTTTGCTTAAAAATTAATGCCCCTGTCATTTGACAATCTTTACGCAGTGATCACCCATGAATTTTTCGGCGTTAGTGTACATATAAAGGGATGTAACCGCTTCAAAAAAGCGGACTACTTTCGGCATATGCAATTAACAGCATCAACATTATTTGTAGTATTTGAATAAAAATCAACATAGTATAACATCATATCACATGCCTTGTAAGAGCAATCGTAACAGTGATGAGTTATACCCATACAAGTACAAGTTCGACTCCTAGTAAGACATTACCATTTTTATGCTCCCCGAAAAATTTCGGGGGAGCATATAGTCGTCGGGTTGTCCGTCCGTCCGTACGTACGTACATACGTACGTACGTTCAAAATTCTTGTCCGGCCAATAACTTTGTTATTTGAAGTCGGATTTTAAAACTATTTCACAGAAATGATCACTATATTGAGACGACGTGTCGCGCGTAACATTTTGGTTGCTACCTTGAAGGTCAAGGTCACAGCATGACCTTGCAGTAAAATCGTGTCCGGTCCATAACTTCATTATTTGAAGTCGGATTTAAAAAAAAATTTCACAGAAATGATCACCATATTGAGACGACGTGTCACGCACAACATTTGGGTCGCTACCTTGAAGGTCAAGGTCACCGCATGACCTTGCAGCAAAATCGTGTCAAGGTCACAGCATGACCTTGCAGGAAAATCGTGTCCCGTCCATAACTTCATTATTTGAAGTCGGATTTTAAAAATATTTCACAGAAATGATCACCATATTGAGACGATGTGTCGCACGCAACATTTTGGTCGCTTCCCTGAAGGTCAAGGTCACAGCATGACCTTGCAGCAAAATCGTGTCAGGCCCATAACTTCGCTATTTGAAGTTGGATTCAAAAAGTATTTCACAGAAATGATCATCATATTAAGATGACGTGTCACGCACAACATTTCGTTCGCTGCCTTGAAGGTCACAGCATGACCTTGCAGCAAAATCGTGTACGGCCCATAACTTCCTTATTTGAAGTCAGATTTTTAAACTATTTCACAGAAATGATCACCACATTAAAATGGCGTGTCACGCGCAACATTTGGCTCGCTACCTTGAAGGTCACATGACATTGCAGCAAAATCGTGTCCGGGACATAACTTCATTATTTGAAGTCGGATTTTACAACTATTTCACAGAAATGATCACCACAATGAGACATTGTGTCGCGCGCAACATTTGGGTCGCTACCTTGAAGGTCATGATCACAGCATGACCTTGCAGCAAAATCGTGTCTGGACCATTACTTTGTTACTGGAAGTCGGATTTAACAACTATTTCACAGAGATGATCACCATATTGAATCGACGTGCTGCATGCAACATTTGGGTCCCTACCTTGAAGGTCAAGGTCACAGCATAACCTTGCAGCAAAATCATGTCCGGCGCATTACTTCGTTATTTGAAGTCGGATTTTACAACTATTTCACAAAAATGATCACCATATTGAGACAATGTGTTGTGCACAATATTTGGGTTGTTTTTACACTTTGAACTTTGTCTGTGGCATAACTCTGACACAACAAGAGGTATACCTTCCTGTGTCCAAAACCTATTCGGGGAGCATCACCCGGTTCAACCGGCTCTTGTTTAGCTATCTTTTCCTTCAAAACAGTCAATCAATTTGAAAAGAGTTTGGCCAGTTTTCTTGAAAACATATTTAAGAGGTGTAAGAGCGTTTATGGATAAGCGATATTGCTTTAGAAGAAGGTTTTGAACGTATCATTAGTCATGTGAGTGAAGACGAAGGTATCGATACTGCTAAAGAAGTGGGACACATAACATTTTATCTATGTACTACTGAGGAAATCACAGACGCTGGAACTCGTGAGAGTACAGACCCGGCCTGGTTCGATACCTGTAAAAGGGATTTTTTTCTTACATTTTTGTTTTTATATACATATTTTACAACGAACTTGATTTTAGTCTTGTAACAGTTTAAGTTAGAGATAACAGTTGTGATAAGGGTGATAAATGAGAAAATTTAAATGAGCCAAAATTGATACAAATGTAGCAAAATCATTTCAGTTCAGAATTCAGAATTGAGTTTCAAATAGAATAAAATTGATATATTAGTATTCAATCTTTACAATGACTGTTAAATTCGACAAATACATTCAATTTTAATTAACCGTAATAAGTTTAACTTTAATGGTACGAAATATAATATAAATTACAGGTTTATAAAGCAGAATAGGACAATGTTTACAAACACACAAAACAATGGCATATTAGCAGATTGGAGCTTGAAAAACCGTTTTCATAACATGAACTCTTCATAATCTGATCTCTAACCACTACGTTATACGGATTTACGTATCCATACCAACTGTTATAATAATTCTATTTTGCAATAAAAATGCAAAATGTATAACTTAATAACTTGCATAACCCATTATATCATAACATCATCATACGAACGAGTAATGTAAACGTTATCGTATTCTGTTCGACTTATACTTTCCTAAGATGATAACTTGAGCCTTTGTTTTCCTAACAAATAAGATCAATAACACTGCGAAAAGTAGATAAGGTAGATCGAAGTCTCATCTATAAATCAAAGCACAGAAGGCGCTGAATTTGTTTGGGTCTCAGAATGTCAGAAAGGTGAAGGTTGTGAGATTATAAACCAATTTGTTTTTTGTAAAGTGCCACCAATGTTTTCCAGTGATTTGACTGCAGTTAATTGGCTATAAGACTAATTGCAACTCTGATATTCAATTCAATGTTTATTTGACTTAAGGGGCGTCCGTGGCCGAGTGGTTAAGGTCGTTGACTTCAAACGACTTGCCTTTCACCGCTGTGGGTTCGAATCCCGACAGGGACTTTGGATTCTTTCATGTGAGGAAGCTATCCAACTAGCTTACGGAACGTCGGTGGTTCTACTCAGGTGCCCGTGCGTGGTGGTTCTACTCAGGTGCCCGTGCGTGCCTGAATAAATGCACGGAAGAACACCTGAGGTCTTCCTCCACCAGTAAATATTGAGAAGATGTGTCGCGGGCAACATTTGGGTCGCTACCTTGAAGGTCATGATCACAGCATGACCTTGCAGCAAAATCGTGTCTGGACCATTACTTTGTTACTGGAAGTCGGATTTAACAACTATTTCACAGAGATGATGACCATATTGAATCGACGTGCTGCATGCAACATTTGGGTCCCTACCTTGAAGGTCAAGGTCACAGCATAACCTTGCAGCAAAATCATGTCCGGCGCATTACTTCGTTATTTGAAGTCGGATTTTACAACTATTTCACAAAAATGATCACCATATTGAGAAATCACAGACGCTGGAACTCAATAAAATGCGTAAAAATTTATAAAAACTTTAATATCGAGAATATCAGACAAAATGGATTTCTATATTCAGCATATGTACTATATTGTCGTAAAAACAATTGTACAAATAGGAATAAAATAGAAATAAAAGACATGTAAGAAAAATCGCCGTTAAAAGAAACAAAGAATAAAATTAAATAAACAAATAAAAAGCAGAGCAAAATGGAAAATATCCACAGAAACAGCATGACAGGGTGTAAGGAAAATCCGTAGCATGACTTAGTTTTACAGCGAGGCATGGTTTTAGGGGGCACGGGGGCATGCTTCCTTTGATTTTGTTTTATTTCTAGAACGTCTCCAGTGAGTTCTTAATCATTTCTTAAAGCATTTTACTGTCTTTGTACATTTTGAGCATGATAAACCCAGATGCTTTCCAATTTTCTGGCAAAAGACTCATTGCCAAACTATCCTAAAACGTAAGAAGACAATTTGAAATCCATAAAGGCAAGTTTCCTGTATTTTATAAAAGGGAACCGTTATTTAAGTTTATTTAAGAAAAAGAAGAACATTTCCAGATGCAAACCTATGCAGTAAAATAAGAGTCACTTATACAACAATATCTGAACTACTGTTGTATATGTATGTGTGTTTGTTGGTTTACAACACGAATCACTGTCATTCGGTACATTTCCATTGACAACAAAGGTCAAATCATAATAGAAACTCTCGTTAATCATCTCCGTAACAGAAAAGAAATACATTAGGGACATGTTCGTGAAGTTCGCCAGACAGCCGGAGCAGCCGGAACAAATGTTTGTGTCGTCCGGGTGTCCCGGGTACTCCGGCTAGCCAGAATCCGCTTCCGGCTTAATCGGCTAGCCAGAAAAGATATAGTTAAGCCTGTGCTAAAGGCCATTTGTTAATTTTCAAAATGTAGTTTGCAATTACTTATGACCTCGAAGTCTAGCCATTATGGCAGTCCAGAAATAACCAAAATAAGGCTATTTAAGATGAAAAAAAATCAAGGAACAAAATTTCTGAATATTTGTGTGTCGAAACAAAGTGTGACTGTGTGTCCGCTGGCAAAGGTGTGTCCGTCGGAATACTCTAGTGTTTTGCCGACGTGGAGCTGGAGATCGTGCTATAAATGGTCATTTCAACTCGTATCTTGCCAGTATCGGCTGGCCCCTGTAGATGTGTCCGTCGGCAATACTCTGGTATTTTGCCGACGTTGAGCCATAAATCGTACTATAAATAGTCATTCCATCAATATCTCTCCTATTCCGGCTGGCCTGGCCGCTGTGAGGGCCAGCCTCAATGGCGAAAAATCCCATATATTTAGATGGTTAAGGGGGAAGGGTGTCCGCTGGTATAGGTGTGTCTGCCAGAAACACTCTTAGTATTTTGCCTACGTTAAGCCAAATATCGAAATGTAAATGATCGTCTTAACTCATATTTTGCCATTTCCTTATGCCCCCTGTGATACCCAGAACCAATTCCACAGAATTCCAGTGAAATAGTTATGGGGCTTACCGTGTGTTCGCGGGTAAAGCTGTGTCCGTCCGGAATACTATGGTATTTTGCCGACATTGAGCCAAAAATTGTACATTACACGGTCATTTTAGCTCATATCTTGTAAATTTCGGCTGGCCCCTGTGAAGCTGATATCTGTGTGTCCGTCGGGAATATTTTCTCGACCTTAAGCCGAAAATCAAAATGTAAATTGTCATTTTAGCTCATATCTCACGTTTTCTATGTGTTGGGATTCTTAGGGGTTAAACCATGAGTCCGCTAGTATAGATTGTCTTTTGGACAAACACTGGCATTCTGCCGAATTTAAGCCAAAAATCGAACTGTGAATGGTAATTTCAGCTCATATCTTACCATTTTTGGCTGTACCTAAACAGCCCATTTGGGAATATTCTGGTTTTCTGTAAACAATAAGCCGATAAATAGTGTTATATCTGCTCAAAGCTCACAGTTTTCAGCTTTCTCTTGTGATCCCAAGGTTCAGTTCAACAGAAACCTATAAACTTATATGATTAGGTACCAAAGACCAGTGGGGACATTTCAACTTCATGAATTCCCGATTATATCTTCGTCAATTCACGAATTCAACTTCGTGAGTTTACCCGGCTCGTTTATTTTGCCCGGCTTCGTCGGGCCCCTGTAGGTGATTTTCTTGTTGCTCTGTCTTCCTTTAAGGCATCGAGTACTTTGGTAATGGTCATTAGGCAGTAACTTTTTCTACATATTTACATAATTTTGTATGTGTTTTATTTATTTCGTCTAATGTAACCATGACCATTGTTAGAATTTCACTTGGCGGGGATTAATTTTATATACATTTTCGTGTCATTCAGGAATATATTGGGCTTAAGAGTGAGGTTTGGCGCGCCTAAAACCGTTTTAAACTTCCCAGTGTTTTAACTACCACTGACCGTTCCAAGGCGGTACCCCTCTGTGTTCCTTCACGTGTTTTTCTTGTCTGTATTGTTACTTGTTTTTGGATGTTTACATGTTTTGTGATGTCTGTCTTGTTGGATTGTCGTTGACGGTAGGTATTTTCTCTCCCCCCTTCCATTTTTACCCCCCCCCCCACCTTTTCACCCGTACAGCCCTTTTCCCTTTAATTCCCTTATGGGCCTGTTTTAGTTGATATTATTTCACATTACATGTCCCGCTCCTTTCGCCCTTGTGTCCACTCAAGGTACTTGTTTGGTGCCTTCTGGGTGTCCTCCGGGGGCGGCGTCCTGTGAACGTTGCCTTTGCCTTGTTGATCTTTATTCTTGTTATTTTACGTTTTCAACATACGGAAATCACGAATTTACGATTTTAACTTCAGGAATTCACAACATCAAATTCATAAATTCACGATTTCAACGACACGAGTTTACAATTTTTACTTCCCTTATTCACGATTTCAACTTCATGAATTAACGGTTTCAACTTCACGAATTCGTGAAGATGAACCCGAGAATTCAAGAAGCTGAAATATCACCACCGGTCTTTGGTACTTAGGGATCAGACTGTTTGTCGCTGTAATACTCTGATATTGTGGTCATTTTAGATCAAATATCGAAAATTCTGACTTTATCTCTCAACTCAACTCAAATAATTTTATCTATGAGTTGTAGGCTCAATTCAGCAGAATCCTATATGGTGGCATGGTTTGGGTTCCAACTATTTATCAGTTGGTATATGTCCGTGGTAATACTCTGGTATTTTGTTTACATTAAGCGGAAACGGTCGAAAAAGATAATCTAAGCTCAAATTTTGGATCATCTGGCTTAACGGTAAATTCCACAAAACGGGTTTATTGGTGTACTTAATAAAATAGATAAATACAGAATCCCTAGAGAAAGCCAAACACGTAAAATTGAAAATGTTGCAGGCTCGGTTTGATTGAGCCTGTTCATGGACTGTACTGGAAAGTGCAAGTTACCGTCCACGCCCCCTAGCACCGGCTTAAGCAGAATTCAACATTTAAACATGAAATAGTAAAATTTTGAATTTAGAAACATCCGCAAATGTGTTCATACGGCGGTTATCATGGAACCTTTAATGTGACACAGTAGTGCCATTCCATGAAAAGCGGCGTCTGGTCCCCAATTAAAAAAATATGTGTGCCCTAAACGAGAAAACAATGGGCGGAACTAAATAAAATGGAAATTGAAAGGGGATCAGAGGTTATGAAGCCTGCGTATCACAGATAAGACGTCAAAAGAAAAATTTAAAGAGTAGGCAAAATATCCTAAGGGTGATTCAACATTATTCGAGTAGGAATATTGGAACCACCCAACTAGAAAATGCCGAAAAGTTGAAACTAATATACCACAAGCACGACAATAATGTCGTACTGAACGATCTCCAATAAGATCACAAGCATTATTTTACTTGGGGACCATACGCCGTTTCAAACGATGTTTCTAAATTCCAAATTTCACCTTTATCGTGTTAAATGTTGAATTCTGCTTAAGCCGGTGCTAGGGGGCGTGGACGGTAACTTGCACATTACAGTACCGTCCATGAACAGGCTCAATCAAACCAGGCCTGCAACATTTTCAATTTTATTGTGTTGGACTCTCTTTAGGGATTCTGTTTTTCTCTATTTTACTACCTTTGATTTCTATTTTTATCCATATTATTTCACAATGGGTGTTCAGTTTTGGTTGTTCACTTGGTAGGAGGTTGTTTTTAACAAGGATAAACACTCCACCACCCTTACCTTTGAGTCTGTCACGGCGAAAAACTGTGTAGCCGAGTTCAGGTGGGAAAATTTCACTGTTAAGGTGTTCTTTATTTAGCCAGGACTCTGTGGCTGTAACTATATTTGTTTTTTTAAAAATATTTTTATAGAGCTGGTCTCTTTTATGAATTAATTTTTAATGGATTTGATATCCAGGGCAAAGATGGTTTAGCTGTAATTCTTTTAGTGGGTATGAATTTTGATATGCCATCCTCAAGTGTGTGTTTGAACTGCGCCCAAAGTTCTTCAACAGACAAAGATTCAGCTTTTTGAAGTATTTCAGATGTTAAGGTTTTAATGAAAGTTTTCAGCTCAGTCCAATTTGCCTTTTTATACAAGGTGCAAGTACGAGGCTTTTGTTTGAGGAGGGTAGGTCTAGAAGATTTTACTGTCGATATGATGTCATGATCTGATATGCCAGGTATGACCTTGACGTTATTAACAAGAGTGTGGTTTGAAATGAGCAATAAATCAAGAATATTGTCATTTCGTGTACTTTCATTGACCATTTGTACAAGGTTATGATCATCAATGATGTTCAGGAATTTATCATACACAGGACTTGTATTTAAGCCTTCTTTAAGATAATGTGTATGTTCAGAGTCCCAATTTAATTTTGGGAGGTTAAAATCGCCAAGGATTAACTTTGTACCTTTTAAGTTACGCACAAGTTCAAGGGATTTTTCAAATTCTAAAATGCTACTTAATAAGTCTGATAAAATATTTAGTTGAAAATACTCTAATTTTACGACCTTTACCCGAACAGCAACTGCAATGGTAATTTTGTCTCAAATCTTGGGATAAGGATATAACGTTATTTGGAAAGGTAAAGACTAATTTTCTGCTGGTACAAGTTAGACCAATTGATACATTTTGGTATTTTGTCGACATTTAAGCAAAGCTCTGTTGTCACTGTGTTGTATTTTATTGAAAATTTACTCTTTTGATGATTTTTTTAAATAGTGGCATGTTTAACGACATTAACATGAAAGAAGTTAAGGCCAAATAATTATCAGCATAGTCAATGCCCTAGTTATGTTACAATCATTTTTATACAATTATATAGCATGCTGAACTTATTTATTGTGAATAATCATATTGTCTATTTTTACTATCAAAGACATTCAATTGAAACTTTATATGGGAAATGTCTGTAAACATGTCACCCCTGTGACAACCAGATTCACTATAAAATATTAATTTGATAGAAGTCGAGTAGTGACCAAAGGCTTGTTATTTATTAGATTCGGATGGAGGCAGGAAACGGTTGACATTCAGCAGTCAGAATATGGTTAGGTAAATTATATCAATGATAACGAGTCTTGCTGTAAGATGAAGTTACAAACTATTAAAATGAAATCAAATACATGAACGACGTTATACTAACTATTTTAAGCTGATCATGTTAACCTTCCCTGTTAGGTTTTTTACTGTTAATTTTTTTTTTTAATTTTCTTTTTTTATTTGATCAATAAAAATCATTTCAGGCATATATTAAACGTGTACTTTGTTATTTGTGTAATTTTTCAAAAACTATTTTTCAATTGATATTTTATAAATTTATGTGGTTTATTATATTTTCGTCGAAGTGAAGAGCACCATGAACAAACTAAAAAGGAAAAATCAAGAATACAAAACCGATCTTTGAGAATTCAAGGGGCGTTATATAGAGATCAGAAATGGGTGGGGTGTAGATTAACTAAGGTAAAAACCTCCAATTAAGACAACAAACACCGTGATTGGACCAAAGTGGATATTCTTATCATTGCTTACATAGTTTATGACCATGGCTTAATAACCTACAAATACAATATCAAAGTATATTATAATATTTAATCTGATTAGAGCAAAACATATTTCTGAGGAAATCTAATGTCAAATTCCATTTGGTGTGATTTAAATAATAATTATAATGTGATATACATAATTCAACTATGCCGAAAGAAAGATTTAACTACAGTGACGCAAAACTTTACTTTCTCAACTTAATTTGAATAATAACCCATTAACAGTTGTAAACACCGTCATGCCAAAGAGCATTCAAACAGAAAAATCTAGAAATGTGTCATCATGCCACGGATGCTCCCGCATGCAGCCAAAATTTCAGATGGTGCATTAATTTTTTTTTTCATTTTAAGTTCAAAGCCCTTAAAACTTTTCAATGTTAACACAAACCATTTTCATACAATGTTCAAGGCACTGAAATTATTCAGTCTTAACCTTTTAAAAATAGCATATTGCATATTTGTAGCCAAAATAATGGCTAAAAGTATGAGTGCTGAATTTTTTCCAACATTCAGGAAAGATAAGTTTGTCTAAAGTCATTGAACCACGACCAAATTCAAACTTAAACTGCTTATTCCTAAGATGTATCTATATTATTTTCAAAGTGAAAGGGACATAACTCTGCCAAAAAATCATCAAACCATGACCAAATTCCAACTTGACCTGCCCATTCCTTTGACAGATCCATATGTCAAATTTAAGTTGAATATGTAACACTGTTGGGTAGATAATGAACAGAAACTGTAAATTTCATATTATTTTCAATGTGAAAGGGGCATAACTCTGCCAAAAATCATTGAACCATGACCAAATTCGAACTTGGCCTGGGCATTCCAAAAACATATCCATATGTCAAATTTGAGTTGAATGTGTTGTACCATTGGGGAGATAATAAACGGAAACTG
This sequence comes from Ruditapes philippinarum, assembly GCF_026571515.1. Lineage (NCBI taxonomy): Eukaryota > Metazoa > Mollusca > Bivalvia > Venerida > Veneridae > Ruditapes > Ruditapes philippinarum. The sequence continues at coordinate 10,776 of NW_026865102.1, forward strand.
AAAATTTCATATTACTTTCAAAGTGAAATGGGCATAACTCTGCCAAAAATCATTGAACCATGACCAAATTTGAACTTGACCTGCGCAATTCTTTGACGCATCTATATGTCAAGTTTGAGTTGAATGTGTTGTACCTTTGGGGAGATAATGAACAGAAACTGAAAATTTCATATTATTTTCAAAGTAAAAGGGGCATAACTCTGCCAAAAATCATTGAACCATGACCAAATTCAAACTTGTCCTGTATTTTTTCATGACATATCCATATGTCAAATTTGAGTTGAATGTGTTGTACCGTTGGGGAGATAATGAACGGAAACTGAAAATTTCATATTATTTTCAAAGTAAAAGGGGCATTTCTCTGCCAAAAATCATCGAACCATGACCAAATTCGAAATTGACCTGTATTTTCTCATGACATATCCATATGTCAAATTTGAGTTGAATGTGTGCAACCGTTCTTAAGATAATGAACGGAAACTGATGATGACGGAATGACAGAATGACGGAAGGACGGAAGGATGGAAGGACGGAAGGACGGAATGACGGAACAGGGTAACACTATATGCCCCGGCCATGACATGGCGGGGGCATAAAAACAACAAATTTGTGATTTATTATAGGAAGGTGTTGAGTTTAAAATCAGTGGTCTCAATAGTTGGTTCAAACAAAGAAGAAGAGAATAAAACAAGGCTTTTGGGACTGAATCTTGTGGTTTTAAAAGTAGATAAGCACACAGGCACGAATATCGGACCTGGGAAGAAAAAATATGACCAGATTGATAAAAAAAAATCTGTGTTCATCTTAAAAGTGTCAAAAAATGTAAATAATGACCCCCTTTAAAAATATGCTATAAGTTAAGAGAAGGCCGGAAACTCCAGATTCGAGCCTACGAGCAAGAGATTAATTTCCCAGGCCGTTGTGAAAACAATTGGCCAGACAATTAAAAAAAACTTTTATCAATATTTCACGTTTGTATTAAGCTTCAAAATGAGACCGACCCCAAGTCTCTAGCCCTTCCCGTTCATGAAATATCTGTCAGGAAACGAGCGAATTCGTGCTAAAAATCTTTGGTAGACAGAATTGCGGCACAACAATTCGGTACGTAAACATAGACTAATACACGTATGTCAGCTGAGTACGGGTCAAAATAACTTGAATTTACTAAATAATATTACTAAATACATTAATCTGGACCACTCATAACCGTCAGTAGCATCTGATACACGCAAAATGCGAATCTTAAACCTTTCCACGGTCTTTAGATTCCTTTCTAAGCCATTGTCAATCAGCTGTTCGATATTTTGTAACGAGTCGTCTGATTGGCCAATAGCAACGAAAACCGCAACGTTTCACACAAGGAAGACAGCGATTGAAAGACCGTGCAAATATTATCACTGGCGATGATGATTTTCTTTACCAATCCTGCTATTCTAATTGCCGTACCAAAGAGTAAATCTGTAAATGTCAAGTTTGCATAGCAGGTGTCAAGTGCCGTGTGGCAGCTGTAAAAAGTTGCCCCGTACTTCACTTCAGTGTTGTTATATTTTCTGGTCCTTCGGGATAATTGATGCCAGCACTATTAAGTGTTGAGAATTGAGTACCGCTCAAGCCGGTGCTAGGGATGTTGCACTTATTTATTATCTCTCATGTGCAGACTCAATCCACCAGAGTCTGCAATTCTTATGTAATTTTGTTGTGATTAATGCTTCCGAGGGATCACTTTGTTTCCAGAATTTTATAAATTAAATAAATATTTCTAAAACCGTCAACCAGCAACTGGCCTCCGTGGGATCAGGTTGTTGTATGACAATGCTTCATCACACAAAGCGACCATTGTACGAGAATATCAGAAAGAAGAAAAGGTTGTCGAGCTTCCTTTCTCAACCTCCTTTTTCGACAGATCTTGCCCCAGTGTGATTTTTTTTCTATTTCCGAGGCTCAAAAAAACCTTGCTGAGAGAAAATATCAAACGCGAAAAACTCTTAGTACGACTATTTTCCAGTGTCTGAACAGGATACCTCGAAAAGGTTATAAAACCGGATTCAAAAATTGGAGTAAAGACTAAAACTTTGTATATCACATGATTGTTTGTATTTTGAAGGATTGAGATAATTATTTTGGCACTGTTTGTTAGGCACTTCTGAGAATTGTCCAAGTTGCATTCATATTTGAACACATCTCGTATGGACTGTATCTGAAACGAGTTCACACGGTAAATAGGAAAAGGAGTATGGGCAGACTTGTTGTGTTGTTTAGGGACTTAAAGTGCCTAATGAAAATCCTATTTTTATTCAGTACATCTTTGCGTATTTCAAGGAAGTGAAGCTTAAATTAGACAGCCTCATGCTGCAATATAGTCAGCATAATTCCAAATATTAGTTATTACCAAGGAATAGTCAGTACAAAATGTAAGGACAGTTGGACGTAAGAATTGACCGAAATGCTTCTTACGTAACATATATTCTTAGCAATCTAATTATAATCTATTCCTATAATAGTCATAGAAATAATTTAAAGCGAAATACTCTGAATGAAAATCTTCAAATTTTCAACAAATTATTTTTCTGCTTAACTTGAAGGTGTTGTATAAACATCTTATAATGTAATATCATACCATTCCGTTAAATAATTTCAGTCAAATCAATATCATGTGTGAGACTTCAAGTCAAAGCATCAACATAATTAAACAATCATTACTCTTGATGAAAATTATCTACTTTTATATGCAATACGTCCTAATTAATGCTATAAATAAACGTGATAAGTTGATCGTATACAAATCTATAAATATTTTTACTTACGTCCGTGTGGAAGTATTACTCATTGGGCTTGGCACTGCCAGCTTCTCTACTGCATCTTGAAAGATTTCGTCATTTCCATCGGTTTCATTGTTCCCATTTTCTTAAATCATATGACAAAAAAACATTAAGAACTAATGTGTCTGAAAGACACGGTTTTCTCCGTACAGCTACATATGTAATGACACCGAACACTGTTATGATTGGGCATCATAGTTAGTATTTTTTTAATAAAGTAAAAGGACAGATGGCTGTTGATTATAGTTTTACAATATTCACAAGGTTTTATTTTAGAGTGTCATGGTTTAATATGTACTGGAACATTAAACTGGAAAAACAAACGCACCATAGGGATGGATATTCCGATCCGAACCGCAAACATATGTCAGATATTTTTTCTTGCATATTCTGCAATATTATTTCATATTTAAAATGAATAACCTCAATATCATATATGTTTATTGAAATTAAAGTCATTTCATCAATTACTATTTTCTCATAATAGCGTATGAACTAACAACCTAAATAACAACGGCTAAATGACGTCATCACATATTCCCCTTCTTAAACGACGTCATTTTAACGCGGTTCATTCACAAAGTGCGCTAAATGTTGTTGTTTGGCACGCGACTCATCTGGCCTCCACCATGCCAGATGAAATTTTCGGCATGAGTAAAACTCACTGCAAAAATGTCTCATCATGCATTATATTTGTTCCTAGTTAGATGCATGTAAGCCAGACAAGATGAAGATGAAATTTCGAACTTGGAGCTAAGGGCCTATCTGTCGTGCATGACACATGGACTCCTCATTATGCTACACATTTGTGCCTAGTTATTACCTTCGATGCATGATAGTGGTATTGGCCGGACAAGAACTTGAACAAATGTAAGGACTATATCTTAGGAACGAGGTGTCTTAACAAGCGAGCGAATGACACAACATCTCATCATGGTTAATATTTGTGTCAATGATTTCTAAAGTTCTTTTACGAATGACAAACTTATGGGCTGGACAAGGTTAACGAATACACGCATACACAGAGGGTACCTACTTGTTTAAAATTCCTTAATATATGTCACAGATAGAAACCGGACAAGATATTTTATCTGTTAAATTTCGACCTCAAAGAATGCCCATGACGCTGGAGCTAGTGGTCTATGTCTGGTGACACATTATTATGCTAAACACCTTTTACTGACTTCCAAATCCCTTGATGCATGACAGACTAATAAACCGGGCAAGCTTTTCTAATTGTTGATCTTTTACCTACAAGTATGACCATGACATAGGAGCTAAGGGTCTTGGTTTTACACATGACACATCATCTCACGATGCTCAGAATGAGTGACAATTGTTCCGAAATCCATTTATGTGGGACCTTAGCCCTTGGCCTTACTGTGACACACCATCTCATCATGCTACAGATTTGTGTCAGGTTTCTAACATGAAATCATCCCCAAACCTACTATAAATAGCAACAACTATTTGTTTTCTAATTAGTACAATATTTATGTATAGTAATTTATATACAGCTATTCTTTGTTATGAATATTTAATAAACGACATCAAGTTATGAAAACAGTATAATGTTTCTATTTTTAATATTTTATAAATATTTTCCCAGAGATAGCTTTATACATTTTAAGCGACGATGTTTAATAAATGTATTTATATTTGTTCTTTAAAACAAAAACAAAATTTAAACAAGAGGGTCATGGTGGCCGCCCTGGATCGCTCACCTGGTATACATTGCTGGACGGGTCACTATATTTTTATATCTTAATGTTAAAGTCAGTAATAAAAGTACATTCGGTTTGTAATTTTTTGTATACAAACTTCATATTTTTAAAAAAATATTTGTAAATGTCTACATTCAAATGTTTAATGACAAAAATCTAAGCTCTTTGCATATAAATTTTTCCATGGGACATGTTTAATATAATTTTTGAAAAGGACTACGAGGACTACGAGTTGATTCTTAATATCTAAGCTCTAGTAATGATATTTTTCAGAGAAAGGAGTTTTTATGACATTTTACAATATACAGACCTGCCATATAATTCTATATTATCTAATATTTTGACCCCAGGAACAAGACTTATGCAACGTTTGTTGATTCTCTTTCACTTTCGCAAGGTACTGATAACATCTGTACAACGAAAGTGACCTTCATCGTCGTCCGAGAATTGACCCTGCCGCATGGTCTGTTTAATAACCCCAACGCTATCGGACATTTTAGGGTTACCTGCCGAGACGCCTTCGGTGACAGATACCGCTCAGAAACTGGGGGAATATTTGTCGCCCCGGAGGTAACCCGATAACAAAAGGTGTCCGGCCGCTGGCGATGTACCGGATGCCGGAATAAAATAACTCTGCACTTAAATTTTCCGATTATCCGTACGGTGCTCCATCGGTCACTTGACACCGGAAGGTCACCGGCCGGAGACCTTTAAAAAATTGGCAATTTCAGCCCGTTCAGGCATCGGTACTCCATCGTAAACCTAATCGGAGAGTAATGTGACCCAGGCTTAACTGACGGTCGGAGAGATATGGATTTTTTACTCAATATAGGCAATCATCTTACTTTGTAAAGTAAAGGACCACTAGGTCAAATATCTTAAATCAGGCTATTGTACCTTCAGAGCTGAAAAGTTTGATACTTTTTTCCTTTACAACAGGGTTTTGTATTATTTTATCAAGGGAAATTACTTATCTAATTTTGTAGATTTCCACTAGGCAATGATACATGCCAAATATCAAATCCCAATTTTGACACCTTGGGCATGATTGATACATGTATTAGTTCTGTAAAGGACCATTTAAATGCCACTTATCTAAGAGTTCCAGACATGAAATATTTTAAAAAAATATTTATTATGTATTAAAATGACGTACATGATTTACCACAAAGAAATTATTTGCTTAATCTTGGTAGAATTCCACAAGACAATATGTCCTGCAATATCTCTAAAAGAACAAGACTAAGGATCAACAAGGCAAAGGCAACGTTCACATGTCGCGGCCCCCGACACACTCAAGTAGGGCACCCAGAAGGCACCAAACAAAAACCTGGAGTGGACATAAGGTAGAAAGGAGTGGGACATGTAATGTGAAATAATATCAACTAAAACGGGCCCATAAGGGAATTAAAGGGATAAGGGCTGTAAGAGTGAAAAGGTGGGGGGGGGGGCTTTAAAAAATGGGTGTGGGGGATTGAGAAAATACCTACCGTCAACAACAATCCAACAAGACAGACATCACAAAACATGTAAACATTCGCAACAAGTAACAATACAGACATGAAAAACACGTGAAGGAACACAGAGGGGTACCGCCTTGAAACGGTCAGTGGTAGTTAAACCACTGTGGAGTTTAAACCGGTTTTAGGCGCGAAAAAATCCTCACTCTTAGCCCCAATATGTTCCTGAATGACATGAAAGTGTAAATAAAATTAATCCCCGCCAAGTGAAATTCTAACAATGGTCATGGTTACATTAGACGAAATACAAAATTATGTAAATATATGTAGAAAAAGTTACTGCCTAATGACCATTACCAAAGTACTCGATGCCTTAAAGGAAGGCAGAGCAACAAGAAAATCAACTACAAGGGCCCGACGAAGCAAGACAGAAAACGAACATTTAGACAATTCAGTCCCAAAGGGCTTTTAGAACTGTCAACCATACAGCCTCCTACTTAGTCCGTCAGCTGTAATTAAAATTAGTGCTCGCCATTTTTTTTAACCAATCACCGACGAGGATTTTTCAAATATTCAGGTTTCAAATCTTAATAGAACAGATTTTATATAACTGGACGTTTTATATTACAAAACGCAAGAGGGCGGAGCACTTAGCCGGTTAGAGTGTATATTGGATGTTTTTCGTAAATAAGAAAGCTACAGTCGCTTCGCAATCTCCGCTCCTTTTTAGCTTTCTTATTTACGAAGAACACCCAATATGCACTCTAACCTATACGAAGAAAGTGTAGCGTCCAACTGTAAAAGGGTTGAACACCAAGCATGCGGTATGCCTTAAAATAATTGGGTCATAACCTCTTTTATAAGGATAAACCGTTTGATAATTTGAATGAAGACGGCAGAAAAATTACTATGACCCATGATCTTACGAAGTTTGTAAACCACATCTCCATAGAAAATAGGTTTGCTAGTACCTTGTCGTAAAAGAGTTTTCAAATTACAATTAAATTTTAAAACTCAATCTGAATTACGATGGTAAAACTTAGTAAAATATTTACGCAATTTATGATAGCGATAACCTTTTTTAAGAAGTTTGTTAGTTATAAATAAATTGCGTTTATTTAAATCATCAACACGACTGCACGCCCTTGCAAATCTAATTAATTGAGAAATATACACCCCATATGATGTAGCATGAGGTACATCTCAATCTAAATGTGGATAGTTAACAATATTAAAATCAAAACCAATTATTGTGTAACAGGGTCATCTTTTCGTGCTTTAATTACAGTTGGGTTGATTCCAGTTACTTCCCTTGGATTATTATTTTTATTTGTATTTTTAACCAATCAGATGATCGCTTTGTATTTCCCTCCAAATGTGTTTAGTTTGATGATTTTTGCGGGAGTTGAAAAGTATTTTCAATAGAGAATAATTGGGCTTATGATTTGTTTTAATTGTTTTAAGGATTTGGAATAAGTATTGTGGTATATTTTAAAGTTTCTTGTTGAGCAATAACTTCTGTATTTCATGTAATCAATGTATATTTATTTGAGAAGTAAATTCATGATTTTCATGTATTTAGAATTGAGTAAAGAATTGAGATGGTTCAGAAATAGCATTCCTTTTTAACTTCACTTAACTCTTTCTGTCATGCACATTGTTCTTAATAATATGCATTCTTTATTTGATAATTTGCAGCACCCAGTCACTGTGTGAGTGAAGTGTTTGTTGATTGGAGTAAAGTTAATTAGATGGTTTGATATTGTTTAGAGCATACAATTCCACAAATTGATAAGTCATCATTATATATTATAATTGTGTATTATTATGTTTAGGATATTGCTGTAACTTTTAATTGATTATTTATTGTATGTATGTAATGTAACTGTAATATATTTTAATGTAACTTGATATTGTTGTTAAGGGTTAAGATAAAGCCACTAGAACCACTTAATAATAAGTATCAAATGTGAACTATTGATCATTATGATTTACGGTGTTTTTAACATTATATATTGTGAATTAGAGGGAGATAACCCTGCAAAGATGAGACATTAAGTGAATAGGCATTTAGTGACATTTTGTATGTTTTCAGTGTGCTGGACTTGTTAACTAGGTACTCTAGTTGACTGTGATAGTGTAATGTGAAACAGAGTGCAGGAACAGTGATATAATGGTTTGAGACATTTTAAGAGTGATACAGTGATTATTTATATTTATTTGTTCATCAACATAATAACACAGTGAACTATTAATAAATCTATATGTGAACCCAAGCCTATTTGGATTTGTAATCTTTTATTTAGATACAAAGTAACCAAAGGTAACACTTTTATCGTAGATTTTAGTTACTATAGTATTGTTAATGATAGAAATGTTTAAATCTAAAAAAGATGTAATATCGTCTGAAGAGTTAGTTTTATTCAATTCAAGTTCACTGGGATATATTTCAGAAACCAACTGAACTGATCGAAACAAGGATTATTCATGTTAAGGATATCATCTATGTAGCGGGAAGTGTTGTTAAATGCAAATATCCTGATGTGAAGTAGGGGAAGACTTAACATAAAATCACTCTCATAGCAGTAGAGAAATAAATCGGCTATCAGGGGTGCACAATTAGTACCCATTGGAATGCCCATTATCTGTTTGAAAACTGCATTACCAAACCTGACATAAATGTTATCTAATAAAAACGAAAGTGCTTTACAAACTTCGTCATAGGTCATTGTATATTGTTTAATGATACCAGTACATGATAGGAAGTTTAAGCTCTTTCTCATCAACACGTACTTTAAAGTTAGAAATACTAGAAATATGACTGTTCACAATATCTCTTTCAGAAAGAACGGTTTTAGAATAAGCATTAGTGTTGTAAAGTTCATTTTGTAAAATATTAATATAATGAATACGTCATACTAT
>NW_026865103.1:0-40323 GCF_026571515.1 Ruditapes philippinarum
AGTATATAGATCAAACAATATTTAATATAATTATGTTTATATACATACATGTATGCTTAATTTATGTTTGTACTTTTCTTTTGCTGTATATAAGATATAAACTAGAAAATATTTATATACAGTGTACAAGGATAACAACTTAATTGTTTTAAATTATTGAGCAATTACGGTACCTTATTTTTCATTTTTTAAATACTAACATCTCAGAGATACGCAAAATTAATAAGAAATGGTGCGGGTTAAAATAATGAGAAGGCATACATTGTTGATAAAAATGTACCATTGCGCATGACCATCGGAAGACGATGGTACGATGGTGAAAACGCGATGGTACGATGGTGAAAACGCGATGTTACGATGGTGAAAACGCGATGGTACAATGGTGAAAGCGCGAAGGTACGATGGTGAAAACGCGATGGTACGATGGTGAAAACACGATGGCGCGATGGTGCGATGGTACGACGGTGAAAGCGCAATGACACGATGTTAAAAAAGCGATGGTACGATGGTGAAAACAGATGGTAGATAGATAGATAGATTTATTTCGGCAAAGGAAGCATTTACATAGTTGACAATATTACATAGGATAAAATAATGAGCATTATTAAATACTATATCACATACGAGTAAAACTATGACATGCTCACCAAAACCAAGGATAACACAAAAAAGGGCAAAAAAGCTCTTATTTCCATTGTGGTCCTTTGTATTGGCGGCATGACATAGAGAGGCAAACCAAAATATAATCATGTTTAAAAATACTAATAAATCATAAAAATGTATATCACAGTCAAATCTTGAGTTAATGATACTCCTGTTTACAGCTAGGATTTAAAACACATTACTAAAATTGTAATAAGATAAATAGCAGACAATTTAAAATCCTGAGCCGAAATATGTAAAAACATGTTTAAAAAAAAATTAAATACTGTTCATAAGATGACTTTTGATGGCAACCTTAAAACTTTGTAACCTGTTGATCTCCGTTAACTTTACAGGTAAACCATTCCATAATTAAATACCAGAGAAAGCAAAGGATTTAGAACCCTGGCCTTTGACCTTAGGTAGACAATATCCACCCTTTTGACTAAGTCTTGTACTATAATTATGAATGGAATCTTGTGAAATAAAGTGTTCAGACATGTAATCCGGAGACAGGCCATTTTTTATCTTAAAAACATGACACAACATTATCTGTTCAACTCTTTTGTGGACCGGTAACCAGTTAAGGGACTTAAAGTGGGATGGGTCAATGTGGGCTCTGGAGTCCAAGTCAAGTACAAATCTCATTATTTTGTTTTGACAAGTTTGTAACTTATTTTTTAAAGACTCTGTCAAGCTATTATACCAAACAGAGCATGCGTAATCATAGTGACACTGAATAAGAGACATAACCAGAAGTTTCTTAGTATGCTGAGTAAGAAACTCTTTCTTGTGGTAAAGAAATTTTAACCGAGAGTTGGCCTTCTTAAGAACAGACTCAGCCATGGCGCAAAATGACAGATTTTGGTCTATAGTAATCCCAAGATACTTGATAGATGAAGTTGATTCAATGGATGTACCAGAACAGGTTATATGCAGGTTAGATTGTGACCTAAGCTTTTTGCCTGGACCCAAATAAAATTGACTCGGTTTTACCCAAGTGCAATGACAACTTATTGTCCACTAACCATTGGCTGACCAATTCCATATCATCTGTCAATGCCTTTTCAACAACAGATAAACTTTTACCAGATACAAGGATACCAGAATCATCAGCATACAAAAGCAATTTATTTTTTTGACCACAGCTGACATATCATTTACATAAATTAAAAAGAGAAGGGGTCCAAGGATTGAGCCCTGAGGAACACCACATGTTATTTTGGATTGGAAGAATAAGTACCAGAGACATCTACAAGCTGCTGTCTATCTGATAAATATGATTTGAACCAATTTAGGACGTCAATACTAAGACCTGATGCTTGCAGTTTCATTAAAAGAATGGAATGGTCGACTGTGTCAAAAGCTGTCTGCAAATCCAGCAGCACCATACCAACAACATTACCTTTATCATTTTTATACCTGATAAAGTCTGTAAGGTGAATCAGACAAGTATCAGGAGAGAAGCCACTCCTGAAACCTGATTGAAATTTATACAGCAGATCTTTATCCTTAAAATAAGCTTCAACCTGGTCATAAACCACCTTTTCAAGGATTTTAGATACAACATTTAAAATGGACACAGGCCGGTAATTACCAACAGACAATTTGTCGTTCTTTTAATAGAGGGGAACAACTGTTGCAGATTTAAGATCACCAGGGACTTGACCTTGGATAAGTTTATGATATGAGCTAATGGACTAGCAATAACTGGGGATCCATCTCTGATAAAACGTGAGGGTATACCATCTAAGCCAGTAGCTTTTTTGACACCTAATGAAGTTAAGTATTTAAGAACTTTACTTTCAGAAACAATGGAAAAAGAAAAACTGTTTGCAAAAACACCCTTGTTTGCATAAAAAGTATTAACAAAATTCGTACCAAATTTATGCATACTTTCTGGCAACATTTGGTGCGATAGTACGATGGTGAAATCGCGATGGTACGATGGTGAAATCGCGATGGTACGATAGTTAAAAGGCGATGATACATTGCGTTTTCACGATCGTGCTATCGCGCCATCGCGATTTCATCATCGCACCATCGCGTTGTCATCATCGAACCATCGTGTTTACACCATTATACCATCGCGCCATCGCGTTTTCACCATCGTACCATCGTGCATCGCGGGTACAGACTAAATAAAAAAATCACGATTTTCCAAACGGAACACCGTATAATTTGGATCTTACGGAAGCGTCCTGCTGCCAATTCATAATGTTCATAATTTTTTTTATTTAGTCTGTACCCGCGATGCACGATGGTACGATAGTTAAAAGGCGATGATACATTGCGTTTTCACGATCGTGCTATCGCGCCATCGCGATTTCACCATCGTACCATCGCGTTGTCATCATCGAACCATCGTGTTTACACCATTATACCATCGTGCCATCGCGTTTTCACCATCGTACCATCGTGCATCGCGGGTACAGACTAAATAAAAAAATCACGATTTTCCAAACGGAACACCGTATAATTTGGATCTTACGGAAGCGTCCTGCTGCCAATTCATAATGTTCTATAAAAAAAATAAACTCCTACGTAGGAGATAAAACAGCCTAATTAGGAGTTTATAACTCCTACGTAGGACTTTTAAACTCCTACTTAGGACTTTATAACTCCTACGTAGGACCTTATAAGTCCTACGTAGGACTTTCTAACTCCTACGTAGAACTTTATAAATCCTACGTAGGACTTTCTTACTCCTAAGTAGGACTTTATAACTCCTACGTAGGAGATAACAAAAGCCTAATTTGGAGTTTGTAACTCCTACGTAGGACTTAACAACTCCTACGTAGGAGATAAAAGAGCCTAATTAGTAGTTTATAACTCCTACGTAGGACTTTTAAACTCCTACGTTGGACTTTATTACTCCTACGTAGGATACATATCAAAGTACTGAAAGCACAGAGTTCGACGGACATGTATGCTAGAGTATAACTTAAGATATATATATATATATATATATATATATATATATATATATATATATATATATATATATATATATATATATATATATATATATATATATTATGTAGGAAAATAAATTATATGAGTCGCGCCATGACAAAAACTAACATAGTGCATTTACAAACCCCTATAACAAGTAAAGAAACTGATAGCGAATAGCATGGATCCTGATCAGACTGCGCGGATGCGCAGGCTTGTCTGGATCCATGCTGGTCGCAAACCCACTATGTTTGTTTTGTCATTGCGCGGCTCATTTGTGCCAAGTTGTAATTGTGACAAGCCGCTTTAGTAAATACCTCTAGTCTGTAGCCAGAGATGATTTTGTCATTCTAAACGTAAACGATGATACTGTATTTTGTACGTTTAGTTATATTTATTATACACATGTACACAAAATGTATGGGTTAAAATTTGTTCAAAGTAGGATATACAATGTAATTCATTATTAAACATATGCGTGCATAATGCTCCGCAAACCGTTATCTTTTCTTAAACTTTACTGAGCAGGAACAAGACACTTCGATCACTACTCCCCTGCCCCCTATAAGGATTTAATCATTTGAAACGGCCGAAAATGGATAAATTGCTCGTTTTGTTCAGCTAGTTCGTATGGAAAACGTAATCGCCTTTTAAAATTTTGATATATATGCTTGTTGTCGAGTAAGTTTTTTTTCGAATAGCTGTAAAGCAATTTTTCGGGATACATCACCAATGCTTACAGACACCTCACCCTAAGACACTGTACACTCTAGAAACCTGAGACACTTTATTAAAAGGTGAAGTGTGGCGGCATGGCCGTGTGACTAGTAGCCTAGTGATCGCTAGCCGCATGGGTTCAAACCGCATTAGGCGCAAGCCGTTGTTTCCTTGAACAAGAAACTTTACACTTATTGCTAAGTACGTTTTGGATGGTTCCAGGAACGGATTCGAAAGTGTGTCTATAAGCCTATAGCTTCCTACACAATAAAACTTAAATAAATTCTGTATGAACCAAAGGTGAAATGTCCTCTATATTTAAGATTTGAAATTTCGGCCGGGGGGGGGGGATTAAGTATCTTGTTCCTTCGCCGATATACCGGTCCGGAATGTTGAGATTTGCAAAGCATTCTGTATGCATTTCTTATCAAGTAATAAAGTCCTACGTAGGAGTTACAAAGTCCTACGTAGGAGTTAAAAAGTCCCACGTAGGAGTTTAAAAGTCCTACGTAGGAGTTATAAAGTACTACGTAGGATTTACAAAGTCCTATGTAGGACTTATAAAGTCCTACGTAGGAGATATAAAGTCCTACGTAGGAGTTTAAAAGTCCTACGTAGGAGTTATAAACTCCTAATTATGCCTTTTTATCTCCTACGTAGGGGTTATAAAGTCCTACGTAAGAGTTACAAAGCCCTACGTAAGACTTACAAAGTCCTAAGTAGGAGTTTAAAAGTCATACGTAGGAGTTACAAACTCCTAATTAGGTTTTTTATCACCTACGTAGGAGTTTATTTTTTTATAGAACGTTATGAATGGCACCAGAACGCTTCCGTAGGATGTTGTATGTGTTTACCTTTCTTAAAAGTTTAGTGCATTTTTCTCAATTTATTGATTTTGTTGAAATGTTTTCTTACCTGGAGGTGTACAGCTTTAATTATATGACATTGAATATATTATGTTTTGAAGTAACCTTTTTTTTCTCAACCAAATACAACGGTGTGTGTTTGTCTGTTTTTTTTGTTTTTTTTTTTTTTGTTTTTGGTTTTTTTTTATTAATGATAAAATGATAATTATAGGCTGATTGATAAATTCGCGGCACTGTATTATTTCTTAAAATAACATATAAATTACACAACGAGAAACTTTTACTCTCGACTGACAAAAAGCCAAATAAATCGTTGAGGTATATTGAACAATAAAGATTACAATCAAAACAAAAAAAGCTACACTATCCTATACTTTAAGCAAGCCGATGCGACGTTGTCACACACTGACGTCACCTAAACGTCGAAGTTAAATGTCCTGTTCACCTTTTCAACGTATTTGCCCCCGTTGGAGCCATATTTCTTATGCCTGTGTATCAATTGGTCAAATGTCACTTTAAACCAGTCTGAACTAACCGACGAAATTATCTCGCGCGCCCTGTTGCGTATCTGTAATGATGTTTCAAATCGTTGGCCCCTCAGTTCCTTCTTCAAATCGGAGGGACAGACGGTAGTCTAAATGAGCCAAGTCCGGGCTGCACGGTGGGTGTGGCAGTACACTGAACCCGAGTAGTCTAATCTCCAGTTCTGGGTCGTGAGCTCGGTGTTCGGGGGCATTATCATGGTGTAGAATAATATCGTCCAGGTCTAGCTGAGGTCGCTTCCGGCGCAAGGCTTGAATCAAGTCCCGCTTCTGTCGGTCGACTTCCGTTAAAATGTGGGGTACCCAGCGAGCGGCAACTTTCGACATGTTGAGAACTTCTGTAAGAATGCATTGCATGGCATAATAAGAGAGAGTTAGTTTTTCAGCTATACCCTGCAACGTAACACGCCTGTCAACGTCCAGCAATTCTTTCACTAAGGCTGTGTCTTCAACAGTAACTGTAAACGTCGGCCAACCAGTTCTGTCACTAAGGCTGTGTTTCCAACAGTAAATGTAAACGTTGGCCAACCAATTCTTTCACTAAGGTTGTGTTTCCAACACTAACTGTAAACGTCGGCCAACCAGTTCTTTCACTAAGGTTGTGTTTTCAACACTAACTGTAAACGTCGGCCAACCAGTTCTTTCACTAAGGTTGTGTTCAACAGTAACTGTAAACGTCGGCCAAACCATTTTCTTTCACTAAGGTATGTGTTTTCAACAGTAACTGTAAGACGTCGGCCAACCAGTTCTTTGCACTAAGGTTGTGTTTTCAAACACTAACTGTAAACGTCCGGCCAACCAATTCTTTTCACTAAGGTGTGTTTTTAACACTAAATGTAAACGTCGGCCAACCAATTCTTTCACTAAGGTTTGTGGTTTTCAACAGTAACTGTAAACGTCGCCCAACCAGTTCTTCACTAGGCTGTGTTTCGCACACTAACTGTAAACGTCGGCCAACACAGTTCTTTTCAACTAAGGCTGTGTTTCCAACACTAACTGTAAACGTCGGCCAACCAGTTCTTTCACTAAGGCTGTGTTTTCAACACTAATTGTAAACGTCGGCCAACCAGTTCTTCAACTAAGGCTGTGTTTCCAACACTAACTGTAAACGTCGGCCAACCAGTTCTTTCACCAAGGTTGTGTTTCCAACACTAACTGTAAACGTCGGCCAATCCAGTTCTTTCACCAAGGTTGTGTTTTCCAACACTAACTGTAAACGTCGGCCAACCAGTTCTTTCACCAAGGTTGTGTTTCCAAACAGTAACTGTAAACGTCGGCCAACCAGTTCTTTCACTAAGGCTGTGTTTTTCAACACTAACTGTAAACGTCGGCCAACCAATTCTTTCACTAAGGTTGTGTTTTCAACACTAACTGTAAACGCGCGTCGCCAACCAATCCTTTCACTAAGGTTGTGTGTTTCAAACAGTAACTGTAAACGTCGGCCAACCAGTTTCTTTCACTAAAGGCTTGTGTTTCCAACACTAACTGTAAACGTCGGCCAACCAGTTCTTTCACTTTACTAAGGTTGTGTTTCCCAACACTAACTGTAAACGTCGGCCAACCAGTTCTTTCACTAAGGCTGTGTTTTCAACACTATATTGTAAAGCGTCGGCCAACCAGTTTGTTTCACTAAGGTTGTGTTTCCAACACTAACTGTAAACGTCGGCCAACCAAGTTCTTTCACCAAGTTGTGTTTCCAACACTAACAGTAAACTGTAAACGTCGGCCAAACCAGTTCTTTCACCAAGGTGTTGTTTTCAACAGTAAATGTAAACGTCGGCCAACCAGTTCTTTCACTAAGGTTGTGTTTCAACAGTAACTGTAAACGTTCGGCCAACCAGTTCTTTTTTTTCTTTCACTAAGGCTGTGTTTTCAACACTAATTGTAAACGTCGGCCAACCAGTGTTGTTTCACTAAGGTTGTGTTTCCCAACACTAACTGTAAACGTCGGCCAACCAGTTCTTTCACCAAGGTTGTTGTTTCCAACCTAACAGTAACTGTAAACGTCGGCCAAACCAGTTCTTTCACCAAGGTTGTTTTTCACAGTAAATGTAAACGTCGGCAACCAGTTCTTTCACTAAGGTTGTGTTTTCAAACAGTAACTGTAAACGTTGGCCAACCAGTTCTTTCACCAAGGGTTGTGTTTTCAAACACTAACTGTAAACGTCGGGCCTAACGCAGTTCTTTCACTAAGGTTGTGTTTCCAACACTAACTGTAAACGTCGGCCAACCAGTTCTTTCACTAAGGTGTGTTTCCAACAGAACTGTAAACGTCGGCGCAACTCAGTTCTTCACTAGGTTGTGTTTCAACACGTAAAGTGTAAACGTCGGCCAAACCAGTTCTTTCACTAAGGGGGTTGTGTTTCAACACTAACTGTAACGTCGGCCAACCATGTTCTTTCACTAAAGGTTGTTTTCAAACACTAACTGTAAAACGTCGGCCAACCAGTTCTTTCACTAAGGTTGTGTTCCAACAGTAACTGTAAACTCGGCCAACCAGTTCTTTCACTAAGGTTGTGTTTCAACACTAACTGTAAACGTCGGACCAACCAGTTTCTTTCACCAAGGCTGTGTTTTTCAACACTAACATGTAAACCGTCGGCCAACCAGTTCTTTCACTAAGGTTGTGTTTCAACACTAACTGTAAACGTCGGCCAACCAGTTCTTTCACTAAGGCTGTGTTTCCAACAGTAAAATGTAAACGTCGGCCAATCCAGTTCTTTCACTAAGGTTGTGTTTTCAACACTAACTGTAAACGTCGGCCAACCAGTTCTTTCACTAAGGTTGTGTTTCCAACAGTAACTGTAAACGTCGGCCAACCAGTTCTTTCACTAAGGTTGTGTTTTCAACAGTAACTGTAAACGTCGGCCAACCAGTTCTTTCACTAAGGTTGTGTTTCCAACAGTAACTGTAAACGTCGGCCAACCAGTTCTTTCACCAAAGGCTGTGTTTTCAACCACTAACTGTAAACGTCGCCAAACCAGTTCTTTCACTAAGGTTTGTTTCCAACACTAACAGTAAACGTCGGCCAACCAGTTCTTTCACTAAGGTTGTGTTTCCAACCAGTAACTGTAAACGTCGGCCAACCAGTTCTTTCACTAAGGTTGTGTTTTCAACAGTAAATGTAAACGAGTCGGCCAACCAGTTCTTTCACTAAGGTTGTGTTTTCAACACTAACTGTAAACGTCGGCCAACCAGTTCTTTCACTAAGGTTGTGTTTCCAACAGTAACTGTAAACGTCGGCCAACCAGTTCTTTACTGAGGCTGTGTTTCAACAGTAAACTGTAAACGTCGGCCAACCAGTTCTTTCACTAAGGTTGTGTTTTCAACAGTAAACTGTAAACGTCGGCCAGCCAGTTCTTTCACTAAGGTTGTGTTTTTCCAACAGTAACTGTAAACGTCGCCAACCAGTTCTTCACTAAGGTTGTGTTTTCAAACACTAAACTGAAACGTCGGCCAACGCAGTTCTTTCTACTAAGGTTGTGTTTTCAACACTAACTGTAAAACGTCGGCCACCAGTTCTTTCACTAAGGTTGTGTTTTCAAACACTAACTGTAAACGTCGGCCAACCAGTTCTTTTCCACGACAGGTTAGTGTTTCCCAACAGTAACATGTAAACTCGGCCACCAGTTCTTTCACTAAATGGTTGTTTTTCAACACTAACTGTAAACGTCGGCCAACCAGTTCTTCACTAAGGTTTGTGTTTCCAATCAGTAACTGTAAACGTCGGCCAACCAGTTACTTTCAACTATAGGTTGTGTTTTCAACACTTAACTGTAAACGTCGGCCAACCAGTCTTTCACTAAGGTTGTGTTTCCAACAGTATATGTAAACGGAGGGGTCGGCACAACCAGTTCTTTCACTAAGGTTGTGTTCCAACACTAACATGAAACGGGCCAACCTAGTTCTTTCACTAAGGCTGTGTTTTCGCAAAACAGTAACTGTAAACGTCGGGCCAACCAGTTCTCTTTCACTAAGGTTGTGTTTCCAAGCACTAACGTGTAAACGTCGGGCCAACGCAGTTCTTTCACAAGCTGTGTTCCAACACTAAAACTGTAAAAGTCGGCCAAACCAGTTCTTTTCACTAAAGGTTGTTGTTTTCAACAATAGTAACTGTAAACGTCGGCCAACCAGTTCTTTCACAAGGTTGTGTTTCAACACTAACTGTTAAAAACGTCGCCAAACAAGTTCTTATCACTAAGGTTGTGTTTTCAACACTAACTGTAAACGCCGGCCAACCAGATCTTTCAACTAAGGTTGTGTTTTCAACAAGAACTGTAAAACGTCCGGCGCACGCAGTTCTTCACTAGAGGCTGTGTTTCCTAACAGTAACTGTACAACGTCGGCCAACCAGTTCTGGCACTAAAGGCTGTGTTTTCAACAGCTAACTGTAAACGTCGGCCAACCAGCATCTTTCACTACAGGTTGTGTTTCCAAACAGTAACATGTAAAACGTCGGCCAACCAGGTTCTTTCACTAAGGTTTGTGTTTTTTCCAAGCAGTAACTGTATATACGTCGGCCAACATTCTTCACTCAAGGCTGTGTTTTCGAACACTAACATGTAAACGTCGGGCCAACCATTTCTTTTCAACTAAGGTTTTAGTTTTATCAACAGTAAATGTAAACGTCGCCAACCAGTTCTTTCAGCTAAAGGTGTGTTTTCAACAGTAAACTGTAAACGTCGGCCAACTCAGTTTTCTTTCACTAAGGTTGTTAGTTCAAACAGTAAATGTAAACGTCGGCCAAACCAGTTCTTTCAACTAAGGTTGTTTTTTCAACAGTAACTGTAAACGTCGGCCAACGCAGTTCTTTTACCAAGGCTGTGTTTTTCAAACACTAAACTTAACACGTCGGCCAACCAGTCTTTTCACCAAGGGTTGTGTTTTTCACAGTAAATGTAAATCGATCGGCCAACCAGTTCATTTCACACCAAGGTTTTTGTTTTCAACAGTAACTGTACGTCGGCCCAACCAGTTCTTTCACGCAGGTTGTGTTTCCAACAGTAAACTGTAAACGTCGGCCAATCCAGTTCTTTCACTAAGGTTTGTGTTTCAAACACTAACTGTAAACGTCGGCCACCAGTTCTTTCACCAAGGTTGTGTTTTCAACACTAACCTGTAAACGTCGGCCAACTCAGTTCTTTCACTAAAGGTTGTGTTTCAAACCGTAAATGTAAACGTTCGGCCAACGTTATTTCCTAAGGTGTGTTTTCAACACTTAACTGTAAACGTCGGCCAAACCAGTTCTTTCACTAAGGTTGTGTTGTCCAACAGTAAACTTATAAACGTCGGCCAACCAGTTCTTTCACTAAGGTGTGTTTTTTTCAAACACTACTGTAAACGTCGGCCAACCAGTTCTTTCACTAAGGTTGTGTTTCCAAACAGTATATGTAAACGTCGCCTACCAGTCTTTCACTAAGGTGTGTTTCCAACACTAAGCGTGTAAACGTCGGCCAAACCAGTTCTTTCACTAAGGTTTGTTTTCAACAGTAAATGTAAACGTCGGCCAACCAGTTCTTTTTAACCCTTTCACCGAGGTTGTGTTTCCCAACAGCATCTGTAAAAACGTCGGCCAACCTAGTTCCCTTCACTAAGGTTTGTTTCCAAACACTAACTGTAAACGTCGGCCAACCAGCTTCTTTCACTAAGGTTGTGTTTTCAACACTAACTGTAAACGTTCGGCCAAACCAGTTCTTTTCACTAGAGCTAAGGTTGTGTTTTCAAGCACTGAACTGTAAACGTCGGCCCCAAACCAGTTCTTTCAAACAGGGGGGGGGTCAAGGTTGTGTTTCCAACAGTAACTGTAAACGTCGGGCCAACCAGTTCTTCACTAAGTGTTGTGTTTTTCAACAGTAAAAATGTAAAACGGTCGCGCCAACCCAGTTCTTTCACACCAAGGTTGTGTCTTTTTCAACAGTAACTGTAAACGTCGGCCAAAACTCAGTTCTTTCACTAAGGCTGTGTTTTCCAACAGTAACTGTAAACGTAGGCCCAACCCAGTTCCTTTCAACTAAGGTCAGGTTGTGTTTCCCAAACAGTTTAAATGTAAACGTCGGCCAACCAGTTCTTTCACTAAGGTTGTGTTTTCAACAGTAACTGTAAACGTCGGCCAACCAGTTCTTTCACTAAGGTTGTGTTTTCAACACTAACTGTAAACGTCGGCCAACCAGTTCTGCCACTAAGGCTATCGAGAATCGTAATAGTGTTATATAGGAATACGTCTTTTTAGGTTCGTACCTTTATTGTAATATATAAACATAACGTAAACAGGATGTGACGTCTACAACGTAACGTATAAATAGCGGTAGACGTCATGTGCATAAGAGCGCTATCGTATATATCACTGGGGGCTGCGAAATAATATGAAATGCACGTACAATGTGTTGAAAACGTTCTGAAATATTGTTAAATAAAAGTTTTCGAAATGTCACCTTCAATACATTTTAAAAACCGTGTCTTTTAAGTCAATTTTCACTGATAAAGATATTATTACTTGGAAATTGAATAGATATTATCACTTTAAATCACTTCTACGAATCTCTGTTTTTTTCTGTTTAGATGTTTGTATCCAATGCAGAGTTATCTGACTATCTGACCACATGTTAGTTTTGTCTGCATTTACTGAGCAAGTACGTTGTAGATAACTTGCGAGTCGGGAGCCTACAACAGCGGCCATCAACTCCAATCGTGGTAACGTTAACGTTTTAGAGGTGCTACACGGTTTTTCGCTATAACAAATGTAGATTTCTGTTTCCCGCACAAATAGGCTACAGCTCCATAAGACTGTTCACTTGCATCGACGAAGATGTTAAGTGTATATGTGTCGTCTGCTCTACGACAAGTATCGTCTGCTTGGTAAGTACTTGGTAAGTTGTAACGTGGAATTTTAGTTTTCATACTCAGGCTCAAATCTCTAACAAGCGTGGACCATCTGTGTTGTAGGTCTTCTGGTAATGGGGTATCCCAGGGATACTTGTACTTCCAGAGGTCTTGTAACATAATATTTGCACAAATGGTAACTGGACTCAAAATACCAAGAGGGTCATATATTCTGGACGTCTGCTGTAGTATTTCGCCTTTGGTGACGTAAGATGTTACGGGAATGGGTTTGTCTATGAATGACAATTCGTCTGCTTCTGTGTTCCATAGCATGCCAAGGACTTTGGTGACTGTGTCGGTGTCAAGGACTTGTTCGTTTTCGGCAAATGATCGCAAAACTTGGCTATTAAAAGCCTATGATCTAAGGTTGAAACCTCCGTCTGACATAATATCTCGGGTGCGTCGGAAAAAGTTAAGTATATCTTGCTCAACTGGAAAGCTTGAGAAAATGTTATCAACGTAAAAGTCTCTTTTTTAAAATATCACTTAACCAGATGTTTTTGTTTTCTTCAAGATGTTTTAATATTGTTGCACTTAGGATAAATGGAGAGCAGGTTGCACCAAACAGAACAGTTTTTGAATCTTTGTATTTAAATGGACATAAGCTCACGGGGGGGGGGGGGGTACTAACCCATTAAAATCTCTTGAGGGGACCCAAACTTGGAACTTTCTCTATAAAGCCTTTTTTTCGTGTATTTTATGTTTTTCCCCCTCTTTTTTTTTAACATCTCAGGTGTTGTTTAAAACCTGTAATAGTTTTATGATGTTGTAGGGTTTGGTTTTGTGGAGGGTCGGTTTTTCCATTTTAACATAGCAGAATTTACACACCCCGTCCCGTTTTTGCGATCCGAAAAATTTTAATATTATTCCCATTTACATGATTTTGACGTACGTCATTGCGAAATACAAATTTGTAAAGATCCCGCCAAATTTTTGCGTTATACTATAGGGCTCAACGAAACTGACTCTTATTTCATTTTTAAGGAAGATCCCGTTTTGGAATGGGTTTTTCCGTGACATGTCGATTCTACGAAACTTATCGGCACAACCCCTTTACCTCTCCCCCGTTTCCGAAAAAACAGATTTATGTTTTATTTATAAAAATAAATTTATCCATATAATTATATCCAGTACAAAAAAGGTTTTTAGTTTTTGATAAAATTGAAAATGAAAATTTTCAAAAGAATATTTTTTTTGTAAAGGATTAAAAATTTGTAAAAAAACTAGACGAGAATTGAGTTCCCGTTTTACTTTTAGTCAGAAATTTAACTCATTTTTGCAAAGGGGTGTCGTCTTTTGGAACTTTTTCTCACAACGACAACATTGTGGGGAGCGCAAAATGGCTTGGGTGGCTTCTGTTGTTTTGGTTCGAATTTAAAGTGAGCTGTAATTTGGTTTTTATATGGAAAAACACACCCCAAAAAAAAACGAAGGGGATTTCCCTGCTTTGAAATAAACACCCCAAACTTGGATTTTGGTAAATTTTTATTTTTTTTTTGAACCAAATTTAGATATTTTTTGAATATTAATCAGCCAGGCCCCCATGCACTAAAATGACAAAGTAATTTGAGCCTGTTTGCGACAAACCCCAAAATAATGGGGTTTTCCACCAGCATGGATCCAGACCAGCCCGCCCCTTCAAGCGTCTGATCAGGACCATTTCTGTTTGCTTAAACCCTATAAAAAAATAGACAAACTTTTAGTGAACACAGGCCGGTTTGGATCCATGCTGGTCCAAAAACCCCTTATGTTTTTTTGTCGTACATGCCTCATTTTTAAAAATTGTAACTTTTTAAAATTTTTCAGAATTTCACCGGCTCTCAAAAACGTTTTATTATGGGGTAAATTTAATTCTGTCGAAAATCTGCCATAATAAAAATTTCCCCTAATTCATCATTAAAACCCAATAAAAAAAATATTTTTTTTCCCATTATTTGTGAAATTTTTATTGATAAAAAAAGAAGTGAAATTTAAAAGTAACGGGTTTTGAAAATACATAACAAGGGAAAGTAACGGGCCCTTGAAAATTTAAAAAAGTAGATGGATAATATATAGTTTATTCATATAAACGTTAAAAAAGCACTAATGGTCACAAAATTTACTTTATATTCAAATAAAATTTTAAACATCACAAAATTTCACCCAAAAAAAAACATTTTTTTAGTAGCAAATTTGTATACAATATAAAAAACTACATTTTTTGGGACTTTTTATTAAAAAAAAATTAAATGCAAGTGCAAAAAAATTTGCTGTACGGCTAGCCAAAAACCATGCAATATGCTGTAAATCTGGGGACCCAAAAGTTTAGTTTTTTGGGGCTAGCATTAGGGCCCTTTGTACGACGGGCCTCCCTCCAATGAAAAAAATACAAATTTTGAACCTTCTCTTTTTAAATTTTTAATTTTCCCCGGTTCAGCTAAACTGGAGATATGCAGCTTTAATGTCTTAGAATATTTCTCCCTAAGTACTTCAAACATGACGGTGGGCCTCAGTTAGTAAACCATTTGATTTTAAAAATTTAAAAAATCTTTATTCTTAAATTTAGAAAAAAAAAAATTTCAAGCATTACTCAACATTTAAAAAGGAAATTAAGTTTTTAAAAAGTTATCTTTTTAAAGGTTTTTATGCCATACACCATCTTTTTTAAAACAATGATTGAAACTGTTTTTTTTTTTTTTTCATTTTACAGCAATGTTTGGACAGCATTGGGGGGGCTGTAAAGGGTTAAACTTTTTCCTTCCCCCTTTTTGACCCTTTTAAGTGAAAACCCTAAAAATTTTAAGGACATTGAGAGAACTAGTGAAGTGATTTAGAAAGTTTTCTGAGCTCAAAATCACAGAGATGGTCAGCTGAAGGGGGGCTTACAAATTAAGAAATTACTTGTTACACAAAACATTTTTTTTAATCATCTCTTTTAATTGAGAATTAAGTATCTAAAAAATATTTATGCATTTAATATAACAAGCCATTGTACTAGACTATTGTCAAAATTGTTTACTGCCTTAATACGAAAAATAATTTGCCATTTCTGAGTTAAACGCATTAAGTGTATTAAAGTACTATTTATAGTCTTTTCAATACATGTGCATCATTCATGTTTAAACATTTTCCACCACAGGGACTGCTGAGGTTTTAAACTTTTTCAATGTTTATAATAAATTATGTTATTATACAGTGTCCGCTCTGTAACTTTCATATACATTTAAAGTTTCAATTTTTTATTTAAAAAATATAAAATCACCATAGATGAACTATGTGATGTGAACAAGACACAGGTTTCTTTGTCTCACTTAAAGGTCACTGCTGGGGTTCGAACTTTGTCAATTTTTACCACCACACTTAACATGTAATATAGGTGGTTTATAACTAGATCCTTGGGGGCATTTGTCACTTTCTGTGACAGCTCTTGTTTTTTATGTTTGAAGGTGTGTTTATGCATTTATTTGCATGCAGCACTAGATTATTTGCATGCAGCACTAGATTCAGAAGCCTTTTTCTTCTGCAGAAAAAATAAAATAAGATCATTGTGATCATTATAATAAGCCTAAGTAATACACATGCTATACTTTAATTTTGTATTGGTAATAACTGAAGATACAAGGTGCTAGATGTTTAAGTCATGGATAAGGATCTTAAAACCCTTCAGAACCTTATATTATTTGCAATTTTTTCCTTTTCACTTCCAAGCACTGTGTATAAAAGCTTTCTATGTAATATGATGTGACAATTTTAGGTATTTTGGTCATACAGCAGACCCAGATATACAGACCTTACCAGATGCAGTTTCTAAGGAAAGTTCAAGCCAGTAAAGACAGAAAATCCTACATTTATAACATTTGATTTGTAAACTACAGATCTAAGTGAGTTGACATTTGCTTTCCTAAAACCAGATTTTGAATATAGAAAAGAGATAAAAGTCATATGTCACATTTCTAAACTGTGTAAAGTATTGAAATAATCATTTATTCCAATTTCATGCTAAATTTCTGGAGAGTAACAGTATGTAATCCTATAATTTATTTTCTAATGCATAAATAATTTGTGCAGACAGGTAACAGTTTTCACCATTACAATATGCTAGCCTATATGGTACATCTTTTGTCACTTTATAGTACAATATCAATATATTTATTGCAGTTTGAGCGTTCACAGATGCCACATATAACACAGATTGCAGCCTAAAGAAATAAAGACTGCTGCTTCATTTAATCAATATGTAATTCCTCCAATGCCAATAGCAGATAGAACCTCCAACGAATAACTGGCATAAAAGTCACAGATGATGGTTATATGACTGGACATAGTTGAACATGTTAATAACTTAAATGGTACATGAATCTTTAGATGATAAAATAAATAAATACAAGGGATGATCTTGAATTTGCATGTAAGATCAAATGTATTTCATAAAGTTAACGTCAGATGCAACATTTTTATTAGTGGCATCAGCCATGATTTTAGTATAAAGCTTTAATGCTAATGAGTAGAATCACGACCACACCCGTTGATACTAGTTTTAATTTTTTTTCTAATATTGAAGTTTCGGTTTAACCCAAAATTTTTTTTATGTTTTTTTCGTGACTTTTGTGACTTTTTAGTTTTTTTTTATTGCTTTTTACATGATGAGGTCATTTAAAAATTTTTTGTTAAAAAGGAAGTTTTGTCCGTTAAAGAGCAACCAAACTGGGGGTCGGGGAACCCTTTCCCGATGTCACAAACAAAACATCATAAGGGGTTTTATGTTGAAAATTTCGTGTTAAAGTAAATCTATAAAAGTATCAAGATTTGGGAATGGATGGGGTACCAAAATTTTAATATACTTTTGCCCAAAGTTGTGACTTCAAAAAAAGGTTTTTTTGTAAAGACTGCAGGGCATAAAATTTAAATCTGATTCATTTTCCTTAACAAACTTAAAAAACGCCATAAATGGTTTGCATAAAAGTAAAAGGCGCACCCAAAGGAAATTATTTTTTTCTATTTTTAAAAAGCTTTTTTTTTTGCATGTGATAATAGAATATTAATTTATGTAGGTTCATTACTGGGATTGATTCCCAAATTTGTTTTAATGAATAATAATTTCTCGGCCCGTACCAAATTCAAAATTGAACATTGAACACTCCTTCCCAAAATCGTCTATATAAACAGGGGTTTTGTTTTTTATTTTGGGGAAAATTTAATTTTTATTTTTAATATTTTTGAAGGAGCAATGAATTCAATGTTTTTTGATGAAAAAAGTTTTGTTTAAAAAATTTCAATAATTTTCCCGTTAGTTTTGGGGAATTAAGCAATGAAATTTTTGGGAAATGTAAAATTTAAAAAAAATTTGAAGATTTCATTTTAAAAAGGACTTTTAAATAGCCCTGTTTAGAAAAAAACACATAAATAATCATATTTTACAAAATCTGCTGTTTTCCAAGAGATAAGTAAGACAGGTTACAGCTATGCTGTACATTTTGTTTCGGAAACTTTTTACATCATTTTTGTAAAACACATTTTTGTCAAAAAAGTAATGTGGAAAGAGGTCATGAAATTTCCATATTTTGATTGCTATGGAAGAGTATTAAAAGTTATAGAAGTAATTTGCTTGCCCCAATTCAAATATTAAAGAAAATAATAATAATATTTCTTATTTTATATCTATTTTTATGTGTTTTTTTTTTAAGTTTCAGAAATCTTGGATAAGGTTTTAGTCAATTGGCTGAAATCGATACATTTTGTGAACAGTTTATTGTTATTTTGTTATCATAATATGTGTCTTGAAACATAATAAACACTTACATTGTAGGTAAAAGCTGCAATTTTTTTTTCATATATATTCCTTACCCCTACCCCCACTGTTTTGGGGCAATTTAGTGGGAGGGGGTATTCACATAAAAATGCTTATTATTTGAAAACTTGATGGTAAATGTCTTTGAAAAGTTGCAATTGAATAAGTTAAATAGAGTACTTTGATAAAATATTAAGCTTGATCAGGTTCCTAAATATACCCATTACAGGTATCTTACCTTAAACGGTCTTTATTTTTGGTATGTGATAAATAGAATATTAAATTCGTGTAAGTTCATTACTGAATTTATTGCACTCGTTGAATAAAATAATATTATGCTCGCCAGAGGCTCGCATAATATAATTTTATTCAACTCGTGCAATAAATTCAGTATTGAACTTACACTCATTCAATATCCTCTATATATTCCTTCTTTGAAGGTTATACATTTTTCCTGATACTCCCGAAGATAATTTGAATGAGAACTGCTTTCTTCGGATTCTATTCCAATTGACTCTAACTTCCAGAATTTTTCAAGCTGATTAACATCTAGGGGTGAAGTCAACACATTTAGTACATGTATATGATTTTTTGTGTATGTACATGTGTCTTCTGAAGGGGTCCTGACAAAAGGTATCCGATCTTTGAGCTTCGGCCGTAGGTCCATGTCCACGAATTACCCTGTTCTGAACTATCTTCCAGTAGAAATCTGCACTTATCAGAAGCGAAATATCAAATGAATCTTGTTGGTTTAAGGGATGTGCCTATTTAAGCCCCTGTAAGTATGGTAAATTGTATACACTACTCGGAAGATTTTGAAGGAGAACTGCTATAGTTGGAACAATTAGGACCTGAATGACTGTCTTATATCCTGCATCAGTGACTAGGTAGACTGTTCCAGAGCTCATGTGTCTGACAGATTGGTTTGAATCTCCAAATGACGTAAGGTGAATTATCTCAGTATGACTACGGGAAAGTTGTAATTTCTCGGCTAATTCCTCAGTAATGAAAGAACGTTGTGCACCTTCATCAAACAATATATTAGCTTGGGTACTACATTGTTTGGAACAAACTTCTGCTATAGCTGTCTTTAATAAAACATTTGGTTTTGACGGTGTTGCAGAGTTAAGTATAGCTGTATCACACTGATCTGTCTGCTGTGTCGACCCTGTCAATTCACGCGAACTACTTTCACAGATACTGGTATGGTGTTTCCTTTTACAAGTACGGCATCTGTAGTTTGATCTGCATTTTGTTACTAAACGATTTCCTAGGCAATTAAAACACAAGTCTTTTTTTTAATAATTTCGATTCGCGAGTCATAAGTACAAACCTTCGTACATTTGTTTGGCGAATGGTGTTCATTGCAGTATACAAATGTTTTTATAGCATCAGTCTTAGCTGTATCTGTTCTTCTAATATTTGATTTAGTTGATTTCTGTCTAGTTCCGGTAAAAAAAATGAAGCAGTAGGGTCGTGCGCATCTACTTCCGGTACAATTGTCGTTTGCCCCACAACCATAATTGTGATCTCTTGATGGAGTGCCTTTCGAAGGTTAGCTAAAATCCATCTATCGCTTCTGTGTTCCCTTGCTAAATTTTTCCGTATTTTTACCGGAAGTTTACCAATCACTACTGGTACAAGTAGAGATCTGTATGTCTTTTGAGGTTGACCAAGGGATTCTAAACTGCGAATGTATGATTCCAGTTGATCGTAATATTTCTGTAGGCTGCTAAGAGTATTATTCGGTGTCGGACGTTGTAATAAGGCTTGCATATATACTCGCACGATCTTGTATGTTCTTCCAAATCGTTCACGAAGTAACTCGACCGCTCTAGAGTAATTGGCATTTGTGCGTGCGAAACCCGCTATGGTACTGGCCGCTGTCCCCTCTATCTGAGCTTTCAAATATGTAAACTTCTGTAAATCTGTGAGAGACGGGTTATTATGTACGGATGATCCATAAGAATCCCAGAATGTCTGCCACTGCAAATGTTGGAAGCGATAATTTTGGAAGTTTATGGGACATCGAAAATGTTGAACCTACTGTATGTTGGGAAGTGTGTATACCAGGCAACAGTTGAAAGGCTGGCTGGCTGGTTTGTCGGTATAAGTCTCCATCTGAGTTATCTACATTGTATCCTCTACATTTTCTGTAATCTTCCAAAGCACTTATTTCAATGTCTATACTCAAGGTATATACCTCTGCCTGCAAAATCTCATTTTCAATATCAGAAGGCTGAATAATCTCGATAATTTTGTAATCAATGTCTTTGACATCTTGCAACATCATACGGATGTTCTGTAAGATCGTGTTGTATGCTGTCGGCGTTTGATCTTGTTTAGCGACTTCAATTCTTTGCAAATATTGTTGAATGACTTTTTATGCCCCTCTCTAATAAGAATTAGTCACTCCATTTTGTTGAGGTTTGTTCACGGCACCAATATCGAGAATCGTAATAGTGTAATATAAGAATACGTCTTTTCAGGTTCGTACCTTTATTGTAATATATGAACATAACGTAAACAGGATGTGACGTCTACAACGTAACGTATAAATAGCGGTAGACGTCACGTGAATAACAGCGCTAACGTACATATCTTGACAAAGACTGTGTTTCCAACACTAGCTGTAAACGTCGGCCAACCAGTTCTTTCACTAAGGCTTTGTTTCCAACAGTAACTGTAAACGTCGGCCAACCAGTTCTTTCACTAAGACTGTGTTTTCAACAGTAACTGTAAACGTCGGTCAACCAGTTCTTTCACTAAGGCTGTCTTACGAACAGTAACTGTAAACGTCGACCAACCAGTTCTTTCACTTAGGTTGTGTTTTCAACACTAAATTGTAAACGTCGGCCAACCAGTTCTTTCACTAAGGCTGTATTTCCAACACTAACTGTAAACGTCGGCCAACCAGTTCTTTCACTAAGGCTGTGTTTCCAACAGTAACTGTAGATGTCGGCCAACCAGTTCTTTCACTAAGGCTGTGTTTCCAACACTCACTGTAAACGTCGGCAAACAAGTTCTTTCACTAAGTCTGTGTTTCCAACAGTAACTGTAAACGTCGGCCAACAAGTTTTTCACTAAGGCTGTGTTTCAAACAGTAACTGTAAACGGTGACCAACCATTTCCTTCACTAAGGCTGTGTTTCCAACACTTACTGTAAACGTCGGCAAACAAGTTTTTTCACTAAGGTTATGTTTCCAACACTAACTGTAAACGTCGGCCAACCAGTTCTTTCACTAAGGTTGTGTTTCTAACACAACACTATAACTGTAAACGTCGGCCAACCAGTTCTTCCAATAAGGCTGTGTTTCGAACAGTAACTGTAAATGTCGGCCAACAAGTTCTTTCGTCATCATACACGGATTTCTCCCTTCTCTTAACCGCTCATGCCATTTATATACACAAGTGTCTTTCTACCAGTAGGCAATGTTTCCGAATTTTCTATCTTTTTAAGTGCTTTGTTCGGTGAAAGTTTCAGTCCCACACAAAATTGACGACAGTGCGTAATTCAATGTCCTCGGCTGACATAATTTCATTTGGTAGGCATAGAGGTTTAATCGCAACTTTTCGGCCCTTTCCGTCAGTCTTCGGAAAAGGACCTCGAAAAACACAGATCGGGTGCGGAATTTCGGTCTTACATACGCTAAGAAATTTAACATGTATATTTGTTATAATGGTTGTAGAAACCGAAAGTACAAAAAACCCACCTGTTGTCATTTAGTGGGCATATTTAAATTACACATTGTTTTCAGACATATTTTCAATTATAAGAGCACCAAAACAGATATTACTTTTCTGTTGGATGTCAAATATATACATTCGTTTTTCATTATCTCTGTTTCTGTTTACATCTGAAACCACATGGAAGAACTACTTTCAATCCGTTTTTTTACGAGGTTATTATAGATAATAGCCGAGGATGTTCCGATTGATAGAGGGAAACAACCGCAATTTCCTACGCAGTGATCTCCCCTTATCAGTAAAGAGATCTCTGCCATCACAAACATTTAATCAATATTTTTATATTTTATATTTTTTAGCTTTAGAATTTATTTGTCATTATTTTGTACTCTTGATAATTTTGTGATAAAATATAACGAAGGAACGTAAAAACAAAGTTATGAATAAAACAGAAAATGGAAAATGACGTAAGAATTTTTATTATATACTTGTAAATGAAATATTGAGAAATATTGATGAAATAAAATGTGTATTTTCATTTTCCGTATTTTCACTGTAAACACATATTTTCCGTATTTTCAGTGGTGTCTTGCCGGACTTTTTTCTTTTAAATTCTGCCAGTACACAAAATTTAAGGGAAAGTCTTTCAAATATTATCGCAAAAAAGAGAAAAATGTATAAAAAAAAAACAGAAAATTCAAGTTTTTTCTATAAATACATGATTTATTTTCATCTTGTGGCATGAAAATTGTGGCTACTGCCACTCATGAAATATTAATTTTTATACCACTCTATGAAAATAAATCATGTATTTATAGAAAAAAATGAATATCCTTTATCTATGTAACGGTCGATATGTTCATTTGAATTTCGACGTTACGTTATGTGACTTTCATCATCATGTGAC
Source organism: Ruditapes philippinarum (assembly GCF_026571515.1). Taxonomy (NCBI): domain Eukaryota; kingdom Metazoa; phylum Mollusca; class Bivalvia; order Venerida; family Veneridae; genus Ruditapes; species Ruditapes philippinarum. The sequence goes on from NW_026865103.1 coordinate 22,963, forward strand.
GTCTTTGAAGGCAGTGATTACAATTCTGCCAAGGGAGGTCTTCACTGTGACAAGTTTGAAATTTACAGGACATGACGTCAAGACGTCAGACTAATTTTACAAGCGTAAGCGCCAAATTTGCTTAAATTTTCTTCCCGTAGAAATAAATATATTTAATAAATGATACATGGCCTTGAGGGCAATATGCAAGTTTACGGACTAGTTGGTCAGACTGAGGAAGATATATGGCCCGAAGCGCAGCTGAGAGACATATACCTTCCGAGGTCTGACCAACCAGTCCGTAATCTTGCATTTTGCCCGAAAGGCCATGTTTTATATGTTATATTATACCGAATCTAAATCATTTTATCCCTTTTGTTGCTGACATTTTTACTATAATTTACTTTCAAATAATAATTTATTTGTTCAGGTTGTGAAATATTTCAAACCCTAGTCGGAATTATTATTATTATTTTCAAGCGATACAGCAAAAAAAATCATGCACTTCTTTTTGTTATTCAATATTTGTAAATCAAATTAAACAGGCAAAAAACGAACTTTAAGATTTAATATGACGTCATCCAGTTCATATAAGAATTATGGACCGCCTCCGGTCTGTATGCGTTTTATGGACCGGATGACGTCATATTAATTATAAAAGGGCGTATGCAAATGAGGTATAATATAAATATATATATAATATACAAGCGAAATACAGATTATTTATAGTGAAAATAAAGTGATATTCAACTATTTTGCAACATTTGATATATATTGGCTAAAATAAGTATGGTACTTAACTCTTTAATTTTACATTAAAAGACATTAAATTAAAGATGGTACCTAAGATTAACAATGCTAGTGTCTTAGTATAGCAAGAATGTATATTGCAGATACAATAACTTCGAGTGCAGTATGGTTTTGATATGGACATTTTGGACTCGGAAATGAAAAAAAATCGTAATAGTAAAACACATGGAAAACATGAAGTCATGTAATAAAATATTTTGACAAAGTTATATCACTTACTTTGTGTTAAATCAATATACTGTTCTTCTTTCTCGGCTTTACTTGCTGTTTTCAGTTCTTTTTGTAGCGTCTCTCCTAATTCCGCCAGGTCTGTTCGTTCTTTATCTGCTTGTTTATGAATTGTATCAATTTCTTTGCCCCTTTCGTCATTTAATCTTTTAACAGAAGCATTTGTCTTATCTTGTATCTGTGTCATACCCTCAGCAGTTTTAGATTTAAGAGATAGATATTGTTCTTCTCTCTCGGATTTATTTGCTGTTTTCAGTTCTTTTTGTAACGTCTCTCCTAATTCAGTCAGGTCTGTTCGTTCTTTATCTCCTTGTTTATGAATTGTATCAACTTCTTTGTTCCTTTCGTCATTTAATCTTTTCACAGAAGCATCTGTTTTATCTTGTATCTGTGTCATTCCCTCGGCAGTTTTAGACTCGAGACATAGAAGATCTTCTTGTTTTCTTCTTATCAAATCTAGTTTAATTTTGTCATATTGATCATCTAATCCAGCCTTCATCTTGTCTTGAAGTACTGTTGCCACATCGTCTAGTACTTTCCTTATTTCATCTTTCCCAATAACTAGCGTGTCATTTTCTAACTGTAATTATAAATACCATAAAAAATAAAATATCAATTAATATACTAGTACACCAGAATTTAAGATCAATTAATCATAAAATGTACAATTAAAAGATATATTGAATCTACTGCATTTTTGTAACAAATGTGTGTGCAATGTTTGTCAAAGTTTAAAAGGTATGAACCAAAACTTTGCTAATTGTAGTAAACAAAGTTACTGTCGCGTAATAGTCACAAGGGCGTAATCAGGTTTGTTTACAAACAAAACATTTTGAAACAAGTATAAATCTTCAGCATAGAACAACTATTGTCGTGTATTTAATTGAGTATTCTGACTATAATTTGCATCTATCGGAGGTCATTTGAAAAGTCTTCCTAGGTTATAAAATTTCATTTCTTTTTATGAAAAAAGTGTTTGTATATTTCCTTACGAGCTATTGCAAAACGGTGAACATTCATTAACAACAAACCATATTTTATTGTGTTTACGCACGTGGTCAGCAAACAACAGGCATTCTATGTTACGCTTATGAAAATCGACCATAACTTAAGAGGAATTGTGTTTTTCTATGATATGTTGAAATATACAATAAAGATCATTAAATTAGATTTATACACTTTTAAGTAAATTACACACGAAATATTGTGTTCTAATCATACGATGAAATGTTTAACGTATTTAAATGTTAAAATAGTTAAATCACCTGTATAAGTTTCTGATTAGCTTTCTGCGCATGCGTGTCTGTAGCTAAATACACAGGGTCAGAAAGCAGTTGCTGTAATAATTTGAAGTATTTCTGTAGATCTGAATCCTCTACTTCAAGTTTTGATGAATGTCGAACATTTCTTCCAATTTCTCTTGCCTGGTCAAAAAATTAACTATTTTCATCTAAACATTTTACAGGCTATAACGCTATATCGAAAAAAAATCTAAAGAATACATACAATTTATAATTAGCCGTAAGTACTGCATTTGTCAAACAGAACAAGTATGGTAATAAATAGTGCAAAACTAATATCTAAGTGTACATAATATACATAACATGTAAATTATAACTTATATGTTGATTTTTTTTCTTAAGTTTGATATTCTTGATTTTTTGGCTCATCTTGAGGCATGCAGCTTAAAGGGACACCACTGAGATATTTTGACATGGCAGGACTGGAAATATTTTTCCAAGGCTTTTGTACCAATTCATGACGGTCTGGACCAGTTATTTTGGTGCATATTTTCAGTTATTCCGTCTCTCCGTTTTTCCAGAATGATCATTTTTACAATATAAAAGGACCAAAAAATGAATAGCGTTGAACGCTTTACGCTCAAAACCGACTAAGAATTGTACATAAAATCGATTTCCAATTCATTTCTGAGTAAACTTTTTGTCATCTTTGCAGATTTGTTCACTTTAAGTGTTCTTTTGATATTCGTTAGTTTTTTAAATATCATGTTTTTAGGTATATGAATCTCAGTGGAGTTCCTTTAAACTGTAAAGCAATAATTAAAAACCTATAATATTTTCAGCAAATATCTAGCTTTATACTAAGTAGGTTATGAAATATACTGTAAACTAGCAAACTGTTAAGTAATAGTAAAAATTCAATCCTTACTAGACTACTACATTTTACCAAGAAAGCATAATAAAATCTTAATTAATTATATATATCATATCGTAGTGATAAATTCCTTAGTTCAAACAAATATATTAACGTTTGTTTTATTACCAAGTACTAAACATAAGTCTTCATAAATAGTTTCGAAATATTGTTTACCTCTTCAAACAAATTTGTTTTATTGTTGAGGTTTTCACGTATTTTCCCCTGGAAGTCTTTGTAATTAAGGATAACACTAATGATACCATTAAAGTCTGTTTCTGATGCAGATGCCTTTTCTTTGTATCCATCTGGGGGCATGAAGCACTTTGCTACTTCCCAAAAATTACTGCACCACTGGGTAGCATCACTATTTTTGTACGACGGGCCGTTGTACCTATGTGCATTCTGTATTTCAGTTTTGAAGTTATCACATATCTTGTTAGGACAGCCAAAAGAATTGTACCGTGTTGTGACATTTCGATGATACGCACATTTCCCACGCCAAACATTACATATTCTATTTGTAGGACACTTTACAAGATTTTCAGTACAGCAAACTGAACAAGAAGTCCCACTAAGTAAGCCATTTGAGTAGCATATATAATTTAAACATTTTAATTGAAATTGTTTAATTTCATTACAAACAAAAGATTCAACTCCTTCTTTAGTAAAGAACACAGCTAACTGAGCTTTTACCCAGTTATTGTATTTCTTTTCTAACAATTTAGGGCTATATGAAGCCATTGCTTGCAAACTTTTATATTTCCCAATTAAAGCACTGGTGTGTCTTGTAAACTCCGACCCAGAGCTGAAAAAAAGTAAAATATTTAAGAATATTATAAAATTTAAAGAGGGATTATTTAGTATATTCATGTAAAGTTGTAATACAATATATATTGTACTTTAGATATGTCAATAATAAAAAGCTCAGGTTTTATATACACCGTGTCTTGAATTATTAATAAATGCAATTGTTTTCATAATATAACTTTTAAAAGTGATCTCAATTTAGGCAGAAATAAGATGACACATACGTGACATGTGCGTTTTTTATTTATCTATTCTTGCGCGCACAAGATATTATGCCGTGGCCACGAGTTTCTAAGTCGTGAGCACGATATAGTATGGTGTAGTCACGAGATAATTAAACAATCAGTTTACACTATTTAAATGAATTTCTTAAACTTAGAAAAATTCTGGCTAAAATTGTACATGCAGCATAAATCTTGTAAACTACTTAAGAAATTCACTTTAACTTGATACATGTTGTAAGGATCATATTAGGATATAACTATTCAAGGGAGAGGACATTTATAAGCTTTATAGCTTTCTGCCCAATCCCAAAATGTACTTTGTAAATATTGTTCACTTGTTAAATGTTTTGTTGAATAAATATGTTAAAACCAACTATTCAAGGTCCATAAATCAGACAGTAAATTTGACTAAAGTTATGGTCTTTTGTGGAGACCAATCTGTAAAAGGATTGATCAGTGTGTACATACTAACGACCTGTTAACCTTGTCCATACCATTGCTTGAGATGGAATAAGTCCTGGTTTATTTTATTTGTAACTCAAGTGACATTGCCAATGGCAATGCCAGTAAATGATCTATATTTATGTTTGATGTCATAAGAATTTTACTGAAATGTACGGAAACGTATACTAACCCCCCTATATGTGTTGCTATTTAGTTGACGTTTCCATCATTTTATTTGTCGGCCCCCATTTATAAAATAAATCAATAATTGTTATCAAATAACTGTTAATAAAAGTAACAGCCTATGTTGAAGGAAATTTATATTTGACATGATACTTATAATTCGTATTTGTTAGTTATATTTAAACAGATACAAATAAAAGTGTGTTTACAAGATTTCAAATATTTCGCACAATATATAACATATCGGGATGATGGTGATTATTAATTCGTACCTGCGCGAGTAGTGTAGTGAGGAGAATTGAAAAGAGTGGAAAAGTTTTACAGGTACGTTGCCTTTAAAATTACTGGAATTAAACGATATACATATATAATCTATAGTCCTGTCACTATTGTGTGGTATTTTGCCCTAACTCTACTGAAAAGTCTTATGCCGTCTGTGGTTCTTTAACTTGGAAGCAGTTACATGCATGAGTAACTAGGAAACAGTGATTTAGAGCATTACTCTTTTAACTAGGACTTAATCATGATAATTATTTCATATGTTGCAGTTCGAAAAAGAATATCCGGACAATTTTCGCAGTCACGATGATTGCCGGGTTTGCCGGAAATTGGCGGGCATCCGAAAGACGGATAATTCGATCTAAATACATGTCATGTGTTTCCGTAAAACTAACACGGGGGTGCCAGATAAGTCACGTGTTTTTCAATGGCGTCTGTTTGGCACACTTTATGAATGATCACCGTGAGAATGGCGTCATTTTGGCGCATTGTTGTTTGAAAATACGTGCAAAGAATTACTTATAAAATGAAATGTTTTTCGTAATGATTGGGCGTTTAACAATGAAATTAAAAGCCCAGTATGCTTCATTACTGCTCTTATTTTATTTATCAAAGTCCTTTCATTTTTGGTGTACGTACAGTTTACAAATAGTTATTTATTGGTCAATGGCCTGAACCATTTTTCTCTTTGTTGCTTTTGGTATAATGATTTGGTATTCTGTATGGAAGTCAAAATACTTCTTTGTTTACATTTTGCTACCTAAATGACAAATCAGCTCACATTTAGTGCTGCTTTACTCAAGCAACAAGAATGTAATAGCTTTAAAACCATTATTTAAACGTTATTAAGTTCATATAGGCCTTTTCTAAAGAAGTAAACATTTATTCATTTCTGAGGCATTATGTGCCTTTAAACAAACTTGCCAATAGTGTAATAAAGGTTAAACTTATACAGTATAATAACATGTGTTACAAATCGTACAATAGTTATTTCATATGTATTTATTTGAAATGATAACACCAATAGGTAATAGAAAGAGCACCGAAACACGAGGTTATCTGATTTGTACGAGGGGGCGTAGCCCCCCGAGTATTAATCAGATTACCGAGTGTTTTGGTGTTCTTTCTCTTTTGTATCATAGTCAAACATAAAAACACGTTCCCTGTTGTTACAATATGAAACCCCGGCAAAAATGAACCAATGAACGAGCATCTAAATATGACATTTCTGTCGATTTCACTTTCACTGCCGTCACAATATGTAAACCCCAGCAAAAATGAGCCAATCAATGGGCATGCTCGGGAGTGCGGGTAACTAATACCCGCACTCCAGTTAACGCACTGTGCATGTATATGTATACGATTTAACCCTGACACATTTTCAACAGAAAGGTCTCCAAACTATGATACAATGAATTGTTAGATCACAAGGTACAAACGCTGAAATTTCATTAGTTACATTTAGAGAAAACTGAAATATTTTCATAAGTGCGTATATTATGCACTCATTAAGTGCGTATATTATGAACTCATTATGCATAGATTACATACATACACTGCACTTCGGTGTGTGATATTTAGCATATTCGGATTCATGAAAGACAAACACATTTTCGTTTTATTTCATTGAAAATGGCTAAGCAAACACTACTCAAACCAAAGTTATTTTAAAGGTACATCATTACATTAATCAATTTAAATGAAGTTATGTTATTTGAATTGAGAAATGTTCCATGACAAACATAAATCAATGAGTTGTAAAGAAGGAAAGAGACACCGTCGGAAGAATTTTATTATTATTCCAAAGAACACGAAAAAAAAATACAATTAACAATTAATTGCACTTTTCTTTTTTCTCTATCTTTCATATGAAGGCAAGCTGAGAAGATCCCAATGAATTAGTTTTTGGCAATATCTCTGCCGGTTATGACCTAAACAGTCATGTCTCAAAATCGAGATTCTGACCCAAAATAAACGTATCCCGGAATCTGCAGCATATGTTACTGAAAACACTGTTGTTGCCTGTATTACAGTCTCATAAATGTGCTTTACTGTTGAAAGGTCATTTTAGTAAACACCGTAATACGCTAGTCGGTCTCTTTGCCTGTATACTTTTATGATATGTATATAATTTATGTAATGCATTGTATTTTGTTTCTTAACCGTAACGTGTTAAACAATCAGATATTAAATAATTATATTATTTATTTCACACCTTATAAAATATGAACGATGCACTTTCAGCGTTTGAACCACATGATGTTCCAATAAACATCATTATCGGATCTTATCTTATCACTTGAGCCGCGTTTCCATTTACAGAGTCCAAAAACTTCATCAAATCCATATTGTATCCCATACAGCATTTTTCATTTCAAAGTTCCATAAAGTACAAAATGAAGGGATCATTACAACACTTATTCAATTGGACAGCTACAAAAGCTATATCATACGCGGCTATCTCCTTGTCCAATATAGATCTGACAGCCGTTTACTCGTCCGATAATAACCTTAATATAATAATTTTAATATGTATATAAGATAGTTATGATTTTAAGTATTATTCTAAATGGACACAAGTAAATGGTAGTCTGGTCATCTTCGAAAAGACATTTTGGTTGCAGCCATTTATACTATTCTTGTCATCATTATTCTGTAAAGGCTTATTTTAAGCTTAGCAGAAACACAGCTAACAGTGCTTAGACGTTGCTTCATTGTCTACCTATATATTGAGATATATTGAGTACAATTTCCATTGTCTACCTATATATTGAGATAAATTGAGTAAAATACAGATGAGCACAACAGAAAGGAAGGACATCTGAACATATTCACGGTGCCTTTGCCACGTGACTTTTTTTTAATACTTCATGTTTTATGGAGTTTAGTGAAGAGCGCGCTCATTCTAGTGATTACCATATGCATTGAATGTTTTATTTATAAAAGCTATAGCTAAACAGTCCTGGACCGTTTTTGTTTTGTCCACAGGCACCATGATATTGAAAGGGAAATTTAACCAAATCAAGACCATATGCAGATCCTTTCTTGGGGTTACGCGGACTATCAAATACACCAACAAAACCATTTATATGAATATACGTATGCAATAAATATAAATATCGCATGAATTATTTATGATCAGTTCCTGGATACTTTGTTTCATCAACATTTAATAACTTTTCATTAAACAAGATTATTTTTTCAGAGTTCACCAGGTAAAGAACTGCAGCTTGAATGGTTTCTATTTGTCGGGGCTACCCCAAGTCTGTATCTTTTAAATGTCTTTTCAGCATTGAAGCATGTTATATAGAGGATATTGAATGAGTGTAAGATTAATGCTGAATTTATTGAATGAGTCTAACAAAATTATGTTTTGCAATCCTATGGCGAGCATAATATTATTTTATTCAACGAGTTTAATTAATCAAATATTAAACGTATAATAATTCGATATTCTATTTATCTCATAACAAAATTAAAGGCCAATTGAAGTGAAAAAGACCTTTTTTTCATTGACCCGCCAATAGTACTAGCATTACGCTATTATTTAGCGCTATGTTTATATAACGAATATGACTTCACGTCAAAATATATGCATGGCCGTGCAATACCATATTTATGGAGTCGTAAAAGCTACACATAATCATCCTTATAATATCAACAGCCACCATTTCAGAAAGCGATGTTATCTAATGCTTAGTGCGGCGCTTATGATCATTTTTATGTCACTGCAGCAACTGTCATGCAATGACAATTATAACGATTCACTTGTGTTTTTGTTTGTGTGCGACCGTTTGTGTAAGATGCGTACAATTGAGTTGTGAGTGGTTGCATCTGTTCTCAACCCGGTACGGAATTAGACCCAACCCGTTGGGGTCCCTAGAAGCAACGGCCATTGGTTTCGAACAAGCACCATAGTAGCCTATTGCTCATATGGACCACACATTATATGCACTTATGTTTCAGCAAAGTATTGATGCTGTAGTAATCAGATTGTACATATTTACTATTGTATTGTATTTCAATGAAGCAGAACTGACAATTGAACAGGACAAATGTGATTTACATGCTGGAAGTACGAGTATATAGGCATTTTCAGTGTAGTGAAACTTGATGTTTTGCTGAGTTGCAAAATGCATTTGCTAATACATTGTAATATATACACACAAAAGATTTTCTAGTCATTAAACAGTGTAGTTTATGGATAATTGGCTCATTTAAAATAACACAGTTGATGTGATTTTTTTTGTTGTTGTTGCTGTTGTTGTTGTTGTTGAAGCAGCTGCTACAGCAGTTAATTATGTTTGGTTTATAATGTCTAGACTGCTATTTCCATGCAGGAATGCATTTTTTAAAGCACACAATATTTAAGCCCTCCTGTGTGATTTAGCAAATCAAGCCATTGATTAATTAAGAATTGTTTTTTTCTTTTTTTAGATATCAGAATTACAGCATAAATGCCTCTTATTATTTCCTTCGACATGTACTAGTGTTGCATTTTTTTCAGGCCATGCAGTTACCAAAGCCGGGGTTTGAGTACAGGACCTTACCTTATCCTGGTAAAGATCTATGGAAGAACTCAATCAGCTCAGTTTGGCAGCAGATTTGTCAGGACACGTTGAGAAGGTAATAACTTATGTCTAGTTTGAAACTTCAGCTATTGACGGCAACGACTCCAAATGCTCGGGCAACATTTGGTAGATATGATGTATATCAGGAGAAAATTTATCTAATTTTGACTATTTTAAGACTTCTCAATGATTTAAAGTGGTAGACAGTATGTGCCATCATTTTTTAGCCTTATTTGTGTGAAATTGGCTAATCTTACTTTGTCAGGTGACATAGCCCATGGCGATATGGTAACCTCATTGCTAAACTTAAGATTACCTCTGTTTGTCTTTATTGATATCTTAAGCAAACAATGTAGGGTATATATCTTGGTACTTTATTTTATTTACCGTGGTATATAGATAAAAATCATAATCAGTAAGTTTTATTGCATTATTTAAAGAAAAAGTTGTGAAAAAGCACATTTAATTGTGATATCTTGTATTTCAACCCAAAATTTCATGCTCTCATTAAAGTAAATGGAGTTTATATTACAATTTTAAAGCAATAAGGGCTTATTCTTTCATAAAAAAGAACTAAAGGACGTTAGACGGGAAACTTTATTCGAAGAAAATCAACTGACAAAATCAAAAGATATGGCAGAATTTGTGATATAAATTTTTGAGTAAAATTTTATTGGCCGAGGCTGCTTTTTCGCCTGAAGTTTCATATTTTAAGAAATTGTACTGCATTAATGTAATTTGTTAGAGACATGTCAAACCTATATGATTGTCCTTGTATAACACTAATTTACTAGGAACTAAGTATAAAGTTTGGCTTAACTTAAATTTTGGATTCATTTAGGTCTTAACCCTGTACGGAATTAGACCCAACCCGTTGTAGTCTAGAAAGTAGTTCTTTAAAATTTGAAGTGGCCCAATTTCAGTCATCTCTAGTTAGATTGGTCATAATAAAAGTATATATATTGCATATGTGTAGTTTTTGTGTGTTATATGATGACTTTAAAAGTTTTCTTTTTGTTATTCTCCAGGATCTCATTTATTGGCGGAATGATTAAAGATGTACCACCCACCAGCAGGCAGGAGTTTTTAAAGAGGTGAATTTAAGCTGTGTTATAACAGAATGAAGATTTCTGAAAAAAGTAGATGGCTAACCTATTATATTAGAAACATGTATCGATATTGGAATTTTCTTTTATTTTTAGTATATATCATAAATTTTAATGTAAAATGAATTTTAACTATAAATATAATCATATTATGGAAGCCTTGGAGGGTCACTTTTGCGTTTCGACTTACGGATACTTTACTTTTGACTTTCGACTTTTGATTTGTGACTTACGTCTTATGACTTTTGGCTAACCCATTTTACACGTGCTTTAGAAGCTGAAAGCAGCAACTTTAGTTATAGGTATGTTTTTAAACGTTTTAAATAATTTCATTCAGATTTGTCATGGAGGAGAGGATGTGTTAAGGAGGGAATTAAATATTATTTGATATAATCAAATAGTGGTAACATATCAAAGACTTTAATTCCACAAGTGTGACTGTGTGTGTACAATCTTCTATGTCCTAAATATGTTCATTATATTAGTGCTTATACATCTTTTGTCCTCATCACAAAATCTATCCATGAGTAACAAACAAAATAACTGTTTTACAATAGACAGGGAATACAAGTTTTACGTCTTCAAATGGTATGGTGCACAGTATTATAAACATATATCGCAATTCAGCATTTTATTGAGCTAACACGGAATCAGTAAAGAACGGCAAGTGCTATGTTCATACACACAAGTACAAAGTTAACTTAAAATTGTAATTGAGCTCCGTTTGCGTCTAATTTTGTTGTATATTTTAACAATTGAGAAAATAACACTTAAGAATAAACGTAGATATAGTTGTTTTTTGTGTATTTTTCCAGGAACCATTTGTTGGGGAAGGGTTAAAGAGTACTAACCCCCCAGCCCGTCCCGGATTTTAAAGTGGTGAATTTTAAACAGTTTACAAACCCAATGAAAAAATTTCCCAAAAAAAAAGATGGGTAACCTTAAATTAAAATTTTTTTCATCATTTACTTAGATAGGTTAATGTTTAAAGTTAAAAACAGTAATTTTAATTCAATTTTAAGAACATTAGAATCCGAATTTAAACCCCCAAAAATTTACGATTTACTATAGAAAATAATAGACGAAAATTTCCCCCGGGCCGGTCCCCACCTTGGGCCCAAAAACCGCCCTTTCCGGGGGTTTAAACGAAATAACCCGGGAATTTAAAAAAGTTGAAATCGTTTTAAAAACCCCACCCAAATTTTATAAAACTAAATATCAAATTTTTTCAAACCCAAATTTCTAACAAATAGCCTGTACAATTTAAAGGGGTCCCCAAAAAAGGGGGGGAAATGATTTTTAAAATCATAAAAGAAAAATAGTAAAATCTTTTTAAAAAAAATCCAAACAAAATTTTTTTTTGTTTCCACTTTTTTGGGCATTTGCAAATTTTGGGATTTTAAATTTTGGGGTACGTTCGCTATTTAGCCTTTTTTATTTCCCCTGTTTTTTTAAAAGCGCACAAAATTCACCCCATATTTTGAAAAAAGACCTTTTTTAAAATTTTTGGGCATTTTTAAAGCATTTTAAAATTTTTCAAATAAACATTTTAATTTAAACCCATATTTTTTTGTTTTTTCTTTTTTTTCCCGTATAAAGTTCGACCTTTTAATTCATTAAATGATGAGTAATCAAAAAACAGGGCCCGGAGGGAAAATAAAAAAAATAATAAAAATGATTTATGAAGAAGAGAAAATTTATGATAAAAATTTTTATGATATAAAAATAAAAAATATAATTAAAAAATAATAAAATAATAAAATAAAATAATGAGATGAATATTTATATGATGATGATGGAAAAGATGATGATGAAAGATGAGATGGAAAAAACCCAAAAAAACAAAAAGAATGATGGAAAAACACCATTTATGAATTTTTTAAAAGAATTTTTAAAGGGGATTTTTATTATTAGATGTAATTATGATGCCGAAACGGTGAATTGGGAGCCTTGGGAAAAAGAAAAACATAGAAGAACAAGAAAAAGGGAAAAACTAAAAAGACCCCTAAATTTTTAAAACCCTTGACAAAAACGATAATTTTTCAAAAAAAAAAAAAAGAAAAAAACCCAATTTTTTTAACCTTATGTCAGAAAATTTCTAGGGTGGCCCCATAATATATCTGGATGCGTGGCACTTTCTCATTTTTCATTTTTATATTGTACCCACGTGCCAGGGAAAAATGAACATGACGGATGAAAATTTATCTGCCTTTTTTTTCACCAAAGTAAACGTGTGAATTTAATAATAAAATGTACACTTTTTTAGCGAGACATTTTACAATCAAAAAACATTTTTATATACACAACTCATTACGTGAGAACTCTTGAATAAGTCAATCAAGCCCGCATATAGACAACTCTCGACCCATTTCCGTAAATCTTTGGAAAAGGATTAAGATAAAAACCGTTTTGTTCCGATTAAAAGCCCGGGGCGTTAAGCAATTATTAAATAATTACAATAAACACACAAATACATTAAGGCAGGTTCAGTAAACCCTAATGGGCAAAAAACATTTTTGACATCAGAGCGCATCAGTACAAGGGGTATAGTACTTTAGTACCAGTACCAGACTGCGCCAATTATGCAGTTACCATTACCAACCAGTACTAATTTTAGCCGGTACTGCATCCAGTACTTTTTTTGGTGAAGAATTAAGTAAGTACCCATTTACTTTACAAATTTTGAATAAATAAGTGTCAAACAAATAATTGCAAAATATTATTCAGCAAAGGGACAAAAAAATCATAATTTACTTTAAGGTGCATCCCCAGATGACCCCGAAAATTTCCAAGAAAAATCAAACTTGGAAAACAATTACTAAAACTTTGAGAAAAGTACAAACAAATAAAGATTCAAGAAATATATCTTATTGAAATAAATGACCTGTATTTTGTATATTTATCACCATATTTTTACTGCGTCTACTAACGCTATTTATGCATGTTTTGACCTCTTTTTTGGTAATTTTACGTGGTTTTAAGTGCCGATTGTTATGTGTCAATACTTCTTTGTTCATTCACAAATATTTTTTCAAAATATTTTCAAATTTTCATGAAAAATTAGGGTGAAAATGGGGGCGGCGCTTTAAAATTAAATAAATTTACAACTTTTAAATTTTAAAAATACTTTTCAAACAATATTTTCAACAAATTCATTCATATCTAAGTTTAGTAACCAGTCAACCGTTAAAATACAAAAATCTTTCATTTTAAAACAAACATCTTTTTTTCCTTTTTACCTTTACACCCCGTTTAAATTTTTTAAAAAAAGTAAATAACAACTTTTATTTCAAAAAAAGTCACTTAAATGGGGTTTTTTTAAAATTTAATTAGTGTTTTTTTGCTCTTTTTCTAGAAAAACAAAGAATAAAAGATTTTTAAAAAGGAATTTTTGGGTAAAGAGTTTTTGATCTTTAATTTAATTTTTTTTTAAACTTTGAAGTCTTTTGGGGGCTTTTTTTGATGAAACAGTTAACATTGAAGGAAATTCAGCAAATTTTTCTTTAGATTTTATAACACTTTTTTACAAAAATAAAAATTTAGTAATGTAAATACAGCTTTTATTTTTGAGAAAAATTTATTTATTTTTAAATTTTTTTCAAAACCCAAAAACGGTAAGCAGTGCAGTACCACTTTTTTAAAACAGTACTGCCCATACCAGTATAGCAAAATTTTTTAAGAGAAATTTATACAGTACCAGTACTTTCAAAAAGGGGCAGTCTACTCAGTACCATACCCTCCATAACAGCCTGTTTTTCATGCGGCAAGTTGGTTAGAAGCAAATTTTTCAAAAGTGTCAACCATAAAATTTACATTGCCTAAAAAATAACAATTTATTTTTAAGAGGTAAACCCTTTAATTTATATAATAACAAGAAAAACGAGCCCCCAATAATCTACCCCCCAAACCCAAACCAAAAAAAAGGGTGGGTTTTTTTTATTTTTTTTTAAATTACAATTCAATTTTAATTTTAATTATTAAATTATATCAATCATCAATCATCATCAATCAACACATCATTTATCACAATCATATCATTATATTTTTTTTATATATTAGATTTTTTTTTATTGTTATAGTACCAAAAATGTACACTCTCGGTAATTCCAATTTCAAAAGACAATAACATTTTAGTTAAGCTAGTAATTATTGTAATTTAAGATGATAATTGTGATTATACCGATTGGATAATCATGACGTCACGATATCTTTATAAAATTATACTCCTACGTTTGTAACGTCGATTTTCATTGGATAATCATGTTGGTTTTATCTTCGATTTTTACTGATGGAGAAAATTATGTCTTTGTCTCAATCTTTAAGTAAGCGGTTGTTTAGTTTCATTAAATTTCTTTTACATACCTTTGACGGGTTATATGGCTGTTCGTTATATAACCATTTTTTTTTAAATGCGTTTATTTAAGGTCGCCGCCGGAAAGCCCATATGGGCGACCGTACACTCGGGCCATCCTAGAGCGTCCCGCCGAGATTTTTCGTCGATTTTTTCCAGCTTTATTGGTGGAGGAAGACCCCAGGTGCCCCTCCGGGCATTATTTCGGGCACGAGCGGGCACCTGGGTAGAACCACCGACCTTCCGTAAGCCAGCTGGATGGCTTCCTCACATTAAAGATTTCGACCCGAGTGAGGATCGAACCTACAGCGGTGAGGGACCTGTGATCTCAAGTCAGCGACCTTAACCACTCGGCCACGGAGGCCCCTCATATAACCATTGCCGAGAAGCTCGGTTTATATAAGCATATACTCGTCTAATACTGCACGTTTGTAACGTCGCTTTTCATTGGATAATCGTGACATTTATATAAAGTATATACAAGGCTGGTTTAGATTTATAATATAATTTCCTTTCTTTTCTTTTGTTCTCTTTCAAATAAAGGACGTTTGCTATAATAATAAATTCGTCATAAAGATGCTTGGCATGATATGTGGTCATATATAAACGATTATTTTGCAGTATGACCATCGTCTAGCAGCACGGGTTATATAAGCAAAAGTTGTTTATATTATTAGTTATAAAGATTGTTGACAGGTTATATGGCCCTATTTAAACAGCTATTTGTAAATATAACCCGAGCCGTTAGGCGAGGGTTATATTGCAACTAGCCGTTTATATACGGCCGTATATCCTGTCAACAATCTTTATAACCAATTTATAATACAGCAAGCATCATTTTTGAGAGAAAAAAGTAAGATTTCTTCATGAATCGACAGTAGTCGTGTATATAAAACTATATAAACGTCACGATTATCCAATGAAAAGCGACGTTACAAACGTGCAGTAATATAAAGGTCAATATAACCTGTCATAAATCTTGATTTTTAAAGTACTTTAACTCACCCCATCTTTGGCCTGTTTTAGTAACATATTCCATTGTCTATTGCAATAAATCTGTACTTTTAGATAATTAAATGGCATGATATTTCAAACATGATTTTTTTTATAAAGTACAATCGTTCTGTCCGACCAGAAATACTAAATGATTTCTAATTATCCAGATATGTTATCATTGGCGCCCGGATCGCTTGGCTAACAGTTTTGTTTTGTCTGTTATGTCTATGTACAGATAAAACACCGTTCATCCTTACTGTTGTTTATTTGCAATAAGAGATATTATGGCAGCATTTTTTCCACCCAAAAAGCTATGTGGAAGATAGTTGATTTGGTGTGCTCCAGAGTATATAGTGTAGCCATTTGCAAATGAACGAACGCCTTCAGCAGCTCTTTAAGACTGCTCATTTTGTTCACAAATATACATTTTAAATTATATATTTTTAAAGACATTTTAATTATCCCTTTTATTTAACTATTTTAAAAAACCTTGGCTAAGCTTTTACGAAAGGAAAAAGCTAATTTTAGCAGTCCGGACATATCATTATAATCTAATAATCATTTAAATGAGCGTTCAAAAAACCAAGATCATGCATTGATCCTTGTCAACTGGACGTTTATTGATCTTTATAAGACAATGAAAAAAGGCGAAGTATTCCGAATGTTCACAAGCTTCCGACGGGCATTTCACCTTCAATGTATTTCATACTTCATTTAAAGCGGATAGTATATGAACTAAACAAAACATATCTCCGAGTTTTTAGTCTCGCTATAGAAGATAACGTTTTATATCAAGTGATACAAAAGCAAGTTCTTTCACTCTGGGAACTGATAAATCCGAGTAAAGTGTGGCACGAGTAATTGGTGGAGCTGATAAAACTTCTAATTAAGTTTGGCAGACATATTCCACACATATAGATACGAACATTTCCCTCTCTCATTTATTTATAGTTCTCGTGGTTTGACTTGCAAATCTAGTTTTACAATGAGCTTATTACATTGGCGAGGCTTTCTTATTACACATGTATATATTCGTGATTAGTTTTTATATATCTGGTCACTGTATATAAATAATACAATTTGCCATAACAATATCTTTATACATGTATGTTTGCATCAACTGATATTTTGGTTTGTTGTGGTTTTTGGTTTGGCTTTACGACGCACCAAACACAGTAGAGTCAGGTCACATGGCGCAATTCCAGCTTCACTGGCTAGAGGGAAAA
>NW_026865104.1:0-55516 GCF_026571515.1 Ruditapes philippinarum
CTCCCATTTTGACTAAAAACGATTGTTGAATTCAGTTACTTTCCGTATTCAATGGATGATTCTAAAGTTGTCTTTCCTAAATAATTGAACCGTTCCTGGACGGTGGTATATATATACAACTATCAAGATTTGATCATTTATATATGGTGTGTGCTAAGCTAATCAGAATTGGGAATTTGATACCCTATGATAACAAAATGGATGACAAAAGACCTCCAACAATTGCGCCGTTGGAACAGCAGTCTGCCATGTTTTTTGCTGTTTTTTTTGGCAGGTTACCTGTATATATAATTGAATAATTACCTTCATGTACGAGGCTCAAAACCTGTTTGTAGACTCCTGTAGGGTAAACAGTAACCGGAGTACATCTGTTAAAGGAAGAACATTTACTCTATTGTTCAGGAAGAAGTCAATTTGACGACAAAATTTGGAATACCTGGCTGAATTCTAGCATTTATTTAAGGAAATGCTAATACTTGTGTAATAGCAACGTTTGATAACCTATACAAGACACTGCAAATGACGTCGTTTTTCATAGATGATATAAAGTAAATCTTACCTGTAGAATTTAGGCGTTTTTCCCTGATGACAACAAACAAAACCGCTAAGACAATGATACCGACCACAAGTACACATGCACTAAGTAGGACTTTTCCGAAGCTTGGCCAGTATTTTTCTGTTTATCATTGTATTTATTGCCTTTATCGGCTTTTTCTTTATAGATATGAAAATTTTCCTTATGATTAGCTAATGCCTTACTGAGAATATTTAGCATGAATTTCATTTTTCTGTTTATCATTGTATTTATTGTCTTTATCGGTTTTTTTCTATAGACCCTTTTGGGGGATACGGTGGACATTTCCGATACGATGAAGTATATTTATAAAGGGATATAATTATCTTAATCCTTTGTCTTGTAAGATAGATAGATTGAAATTGCCAACATTTTGTTTAATTTAATAAGATATTATATAAAAAAGTATGGTAAAATGAATAATAAGTATTATTGTTGACCATAATAAGGTAAACGATTTGTTTTATTACTAGACCATATGGATGTGTAACTTACTGATCAAGTTTACAATTTCGTTTGATTCTAAAAAATGAAAATTGCTGCACCGTGTTTTACTAGGCAATTAAATCGTACTAACTTGACAATACCAAATATCAATGTCTCTGCTAATATACAGTACCCAAGAGATATTTTGAGTTTCAAAAATGTAAGTATTCTGTAGTTTCGACAAACGGCTGCGTAATAATAAATTGCAAGATATTGATTGATTAATATTATTTTGATTTAAGCATAACTAAGACAAGGAAAAACAATCATATAAATCTTATTTAGTTTCAAAGAAATAATCAGGCATACAAAGTTAAAATTCTTTTGAATATACATAACTATAAGAGTACTATTTGTGTCGGCTGAAATAGGTCTCAATTTTTCTTGAAATGTACAACAACGCAGAGCCTACCTGGCCTATTAATTGTATAACTACGCATTTTGAACTGAAATCGTGCATTATTCGATAACAATACACTCATACTAATTATCTATTTCCTTAAATGTTAAGTATTACACTTCCTTCTTTTATCATCTTCAAACATATTTATAATGAAATTGAATTGATTTAAGATTTAGAGATAACTATATATTTAGTTCAATTGTGTAGGAAGCTACAATTTTATAGACATGATATCGAATCTGTTTGTAATACCTCAAAGTAATGAACAATGAGTACAAAGATTCTTGCCCAAGGAAACAACGCCTTGCAGTTGACATGGTTTGAACCAACATGACTAGCAATCATTTAAGTCACTTAATATTATAGTGTTTGTTAGTACGTCAGTTTTCATAGGGACAATAATTTCAAGCAAATAACCGACTGAACTTCTGAAATGAACTTGATCAGCTTCCAAAATAGGAGCTGATCATTATAAAAGGAACTCAACTGAGGTAAAAAGAAAACAAACTGGAAAACATTAAATTTGAAAATCTTACCTAGATAAACTGTGGCACTAAAAATAGAAAGTTATGCTTAAGATAATAAAGAACAATACTTAGAAATTCATTGAAAATCGTTTGATAAGTTTTTTGCAGTCCTGCAAAGCTTTTCAATTTTGGGTCAGTCCTTATAATAAGAATAATTATTCCAAAAAAATGTAGTGAGTTAATGAATTGAAATTTTGCAAACATGTTATTGGGTTAGTCTCACACCACATGGTACATGTTGAAAATTTCTTTTCCAGTTCAGTCGTATGAAAAACCTCAATAAAGTCCCTTTAACATCAAATATATCGAGGTGAAAATTTGAAGTTGGTAGAGTCTATCTCAATACAAGTGCAACAGGTTATTTCTCTTGGTTACAGTTGGTTAAGGATGAAATGTCAAGTTTGAATTTAAATGATAAAAACAGTTTTATCATTTAAGTAGTAACATGTTTTTTAGGGTCTGGATGTCTAGCTTTGTGGGAAACCTATAACTGACATAGGGGATAATTTAATTTCCATTATGTGAATACTAGTAGATCCCGAGGATCAATGAAAATAAAACTTGCTCATACATGTAAAATACAGAAAACCTCGAACGGCTCAGTTTGTAACTTGATTGAATAAAAATAAATTGAATATATCTTAATTTTAAGAATATAAATTAAGTTAAATAAATGAAATCTCTTAACAAATTGATGATCTCAAACAATGATAATTTGTAAACCTTAATAAGGAAGTTCAATTTGCAGATGTTTTTTAGATTGCATTCTTTTTTGCCCTCGGCAAATTTTATGTTCAAATAACCATTTGATACAAAAAGATCAAAACAATCTGCTCAGTGTTCAACAAACAACCTTTATTAATTATGTTTAGTTAATTAAATAGTTTAAAGGGTATAAAACACAATATGGAACTTTTTAGATGTTAAGTCAGTTGTGATTAGGAACATCTTTTATAGGCCCTTGATAAAACATATTCCTTTTTTTTGTTTTGTTTTATGTTGAAACAGCACTATCAAGATCAATATGACAGCTTCCTGCTTTACTGGTTGATGGAAACTCAAATGCCCTTCTGTGTATTATTTCAGGTATAAGCTGGCATCTGAGAAGAGCCATCAATGTTCCGTAAGGTAGCTGGATAGCTTTTTCACATGAAATAATCATTTGTTCTTGGCAGAATTCGAACGGGCAAATACTTTGTCAAGTTTAAGTCAACAACCATAATCAATTTGCCACGGACATCCAATGAAATATTTTAAACATTGACATAACAATAAAACATTGCTACTACTTAAGATAACTTAAGTACATCATATGTTAAATTAAAATAATATATATATAAATTCTTAACATGTCTTCTGTACAAGTATTAGCATTTACCTTGCAAGTGATAATGGAACATTAAAATATATTATTCAATATTTGTTAACTGAAATTCATTATTGAAAATTGTGAAATCATTGTGCAATAATGTTTTTATTATTATTGAATAGGTAACAGACCAATTTTCAAGAATTTCTTTTCTGAGTTAGTTATGAAGACTTCCCTTATTATTCTATTTTTGCCTAAAAGGTGTTGCACTTTACATTATAATTATCTAAATGGCCATTTCACAGCCAATCAGTATAGACTGAGCACTTAAGATAATGCACAAAAGATGGAAATAAATATTTACATGTCATATATAACATAAAGATATTACATCAATAAAACAAATAACGTCATGGAAACGATGCGTTTCTGCAATCTTTATTCAAATATACTTTATTGATTCTCATTTCATGAGCATATTAGACCTGAAATAGATATCATTTTCTCATACGAAAACTAAAGGAGATATCAATTTTTCATATAAGAACTGAGATAGATCTCAATTGTTCTTGAATTCTAGTACAACAACGCAGAGCCTACCTGGCCTATTAATTGTATAACTACGTATTTTGAACTGAAATCATGCATTATTCTATAACAATGCACTCATACTAATTATCTATTTCCTTAAATTTCAAGTATAGTTACACTTCTTTCTGTTATCAACTACAAACATATTTACAATGAAATTGAATTAATCTAAGATTTAGAGATAACTATATATTTAGTTCAATTGTGTAGGAAGCTACAACTTTATATACATGATATCGAATCTGTTTGTAATATCTCACAGTACTGAACAATAAGTACAAAGATTCTTGCCCAAGGAAACAACAGCTTGCAGTCGACAGGGTTTGAACCCACATGACTAGCAATCATTCAAACCGCTTAATATTATACTGTTTGTCAATGCGTCAGTTTTCATAGGGACAAAAATGTTAAAGCTTCTACTCTCAAGAAAACAACCTATGAACTTCTGAAATGAACTTCCAATTTAGGAGCTGATCATTATTAAAGGAACTCCCCTGAACTGAGGTCCAAAAAACTGGGAACATAAAATTTGAAGATCAGCTGTGGCACATAAAACAAAAATTATGCCTAAGATGATTAAGAAATATACTCAGAAATACATTGAAAATCATTTGATGAGTTATTCTTAGTCCTGTTTGAGTGGAAAGCGTTGCAAAGTTTTTCAATTTTGTTCATTCGTAATAGTAAGAATAATTATTCCGAAAAAATGTAGAGAGTTAATGAATTGATATTTTGCCCACATGTTTTTGGTCTAGTCCTTCACTAAATGAAACATCTTGAAAAAACATTTTCCAGTTCCGTCGTGTGGAAAAACCTCAATGAAGTCCCTTAAATGTTAGATATATCGAGGTGAACATATGAAGCTGGTAGAATCTATCATAATACAAGTGCAACAGGTTATCACTTTTGGTTACAGTTGGTTAAGGATAAAATGTCAAGTTTTAATGTCAATGATGAAACAGTTTTACCCTTTAAGAAGTAAAAATGTTTAGGTTCTGAATGTCCAGCTTTGTCGGAAACCTGAAACTGACATAGGGGATAATTGAATTTCCAGTTTGTGAATACTAGTAGATCCCGACGATCAATGAAAATTAAACTTGCTTATACATATAAAATACAGAAAACCCCGAACGGCTCAGTTTGTAACTTGATTGAATAAAATAATATGTTCAATATATCTAGATTTTAAGAAACTTAATTGAGTTTTATAAAATAAGTTCTGAACAAATACATGATTTAAAACAATGATAATTTGTAAACCTCAAAAAGAAAGTTCAATTTGCAGCTTTTTTATTGCAATCTATGTTGCCCTCGCCAAAGTTTATGTTCAAATCACCACTTGATACAAAAAGATATTCCATATTGTTTTAACTGATATTCATTATTGGAGAATGTGAAATCATTGTGCAATAATTTTGTTTTTTTCTTGATTATTGAATAGGTAACATACCTATTTTCAAGAATTTGTTTCTGAGTTACTTATGAAGTCTTCACTAATTATTTAGTCAAATATAATAACAAAGAATGTGATGAAATGGAGCAAAAATATTGCTTAGTCTGAACAATAATACAAAACATAATTATGACATTAAGAAAAAATGCTCGCAATAGAAGTGTGAGGTAATAGATAAAAATCAATATATGCAACGCACAATATTTTGTGATAAGGTCAAAATTCTGCAAAATCTTCACTCCTGACTTACAAACAAGATATCAGCTGTCAATATAAATGACCAATTTCGATACAGAAGTCATTTGAAATGATAAAAGTATATCCACAAGAAATTAGTCATGATGAAAGATAATACATGTATTTTCATTTCCCTTTGAAACTTGATTGAAACAGGATCTGCCACTTAAAATAATCAACAAATCTTCAATAATCAACAGTTACTGCACGTAAAGTAAAATGACTCACAAATAGATTAGAAATGAAATATTGAGACACATTAAATATTATCCAGATTCTGTTATAATATACTTTGGAAATAAAAAATTGTTGGGTTTTCCACCCAAGCTAAATCTGGGGGACAAACAAACTTTTATTACAGTTACTTTCTTCGCAAATAGGCACAGCAAACTGACTTATCTTTAAATTGTACTACTTGTGCCCGTAAAGCTATTACAGTAAACTTATGTTTCCTACCGGCTGACTGGCTTGGAAAAACCAACATTTGCCCATACTGGATATAGTCCGATTAAAGTAAAATTTAACGTCAAACAAATTGCAACACAAGCTTTTTTTACATTTTAGTTTGTTATACACATCATAAAAAACAGGTAAAAACCCTAAAAAAATCTAACCTTGGCAAACCAGTAAAAAAAGCAATTCAAATTTTGCATTTGTTTCGAGTTTTTATATGGCTCTGCATGTACACCATACACAGAGTTTTATACTGTAACCGGTGTCGAGGTAAACAAAAGTTATGAGGCCGCGCGATTTAAATACATCAAAATTAACACATTTACTACTTGGAGTTGGATTTAGAAGCTGTTGTGCAAAGTATGTATACATTTTCATATTATATTTACTTGTTTTTACAACTTTTAGCCTCGTACATGCCCAAATATCAAATCCAATGAATGAATTGTAATAGGTTTTCGCGTGTATAGAAATCAGCGTTTGTCGTTTAAAACAGTAAAGATTTTTCAATTTTCATGAGATATAAATAATCATTATCCTATATATTAACATTCCCTTTGATAAAAAGATGTTTATAAAGTAGGAAAAATAAAAATAAACAAATTTAAATTTATCCTGGGTAGCTTCAAAATGTAACTACGGAAACGTGTTTGGGTAAACAATGCACGAAATCTAGAATAAATTGTTATTAATTTTAGAATCATAAATGCATGATATTTATTAACAGATTATTAGTTTTTAGTATAAAAATGTCATTGTGTATGATAGCTACTATGTTTTCATTTAAATAACATTTGGAAGATAAGAATTGAAACGTAATACTGAGCGTGATACGAGTATATTATTTTTTTTACATACTAGTGATATATGAGATGTCAGGGGAGTAAAAAAACAGATACAGAATTTACAATGATTATGTAATTTCAAAATTGTGATTCCAAAAAAGGGAGAAAAATTATTTTACAGTCACAGTAAGCCGTTCAAATTGTTGTTGAGCTTCAAGGTTTAACCAGAGACATAGACAACATGCTATCTGTGTCTCTGGTTTAACTTAATTGTGCTACAAATATTGATGAGGAGCTATATTCGGAGTTAACTGTTGCTTTGCCAGTGGTAATAGATCCCCATTTTGTTGATTTTGATCTAAAAATAACTTAATTATCAGGTGGAATGAATTGACCTTTACAAAACATCTTTTCATTGGTCTAAATTTATTTATGCGTCATATTGACATGAGAACAATTTTTTATTGGTCGTTTATATCATTGGCGGTAAAATAGTTTCTTTCTTTTCTCCTTGACAATATTTGTCATTCTGTATAAGTTGACCATTAGGATCACATGTTGTTTAAAATTGAAAATTTGATCTGATTTACAGAACTTTGTTCAGTTGTTACTGAGTTTTTATTTTATTTATGGACTGGTGTGGTTTCATTCACCAGAAACAGTTTATACATTAACTGAGAGGATTTTACTTTTGTTCGTCTTCGTAATATCACGAAAATATTTTTGTGGACTTTTGTGGGTTTTTTTTACAAACTTTTACAAAGTTATTAGCCATAACTTTGATTGTAATGGCGTCCAAGGAGCCAGACCAGGTTAAAAAGAAGCATCAGAGAGGTAAGAGAGTTGACTACCGCCAATTACATGAGTTCGGAGCCGACTTACAGGAGTCCTTCTGGACTCAAGAGCATATAGACGACATGCAGTTGTTTTCAGAAGCGGCCAGAGAAGATTCTGTACAGAAGGAAGAGAAAGATGAGGACTACAAAGACGAAGAAAACATTCTTCAGATGAAGAAGGAATTGTCACTTTTACAGCAGGAAGAGAAGAAATTGAAAGGACAGATGTCAGAGACTGAGGTATTGAAACGGCAAATAGCAATTAAGAAAAAAGACGTTGAAAAATTGAGAGGTGAGGTTCGTTCTAAACGTGATGTTAAACCAGACACTGATGTTGAAACTAAGCAAGTTTCAATGAATGATTTAAGGAAAAATAAAAAATTACGTCAAAGAGTGAAATCCAAAATTCACAAAATTGGTCTAGATGAATTTAATACGGATTCTGATTCGGAGTCCAATTCTGAATTTTTTGATCAGGTTATGTCAAAAAATTGTTTAAACTCTTCAGACAGTTCTGATGATGTTAAAAGTTCTAAAAACAAAGCAAAATCTGGAATTTTAGCTAAAGCCGGAGATAAAGTTGTAAACAGACAACAATATCTTCAGTCAGGTCTCCGTTTTGAGTATGTTACAGGTTCTGTAAATTTTGAGCAGTTAGGATTAAATTTGTTTCTTGCTGGAGAGCTGGAAACTATTTCCAGTTCATCCATTGACAATTCTGAGCGTGTAGCCAGAATCGCTTTATTAAAAAAGTTAATGTATTTATGTTCTTCTTATGACTTTGTTGTTGTCAAAAGTTTGTACGCTGCCGTTTTAAGAGAAATAGAATTAGGTCACATTGAATGGGATGATTCTTTTCAGTATGTTGAAACTTCTGTTCTCTGTAGTCATATTGTTAAAAAAGGAATTGTCAAGCATAATATTAGTAGAGTGGAAAAGAGTAAATCAGACAATGTTGAAAAAGTATGGTTTTGTAGCCATTATCAGAGAAATAATGGCATGCAAAAGTCACCACACATAAATGTTATCAAAGGAATAGCTAGATTGTCCCAACATATTTGTGCTTCTTGTTGGGTTCAAGATAGAGTTAAATTAGAGCATCCTGAATGTTCTATCTCTTGTCCACATGCTTCCAATTGACTTGTGGATAAATATGAGCAGTTAAAAAGAAATCTGAATTCTAATGAGAATGTTGTGAATTTGTTTCTTCCAAAATTTTGTATGAAACAGCATAATGATGACTTTCTCTGTAAGAACATAAACAGTTGTATTTGTAGTCATTCTTTAAAATGTAATATTTGTGCTGTAACAAAAAAGAGCAATTTGTCTATTATTGATAAAGTTGTTATTCATGAAAAAGTTTGTCAATCAGGGTTGTTTAATTATGAAGGTTGCAAAATACCGGTTAATGATAAAATAAATACAGATTTTATAAAGCGTATGTAAGGTTCAGATAATAAAGATTTAAATGTGTGTGAATTTTTGAAATACGGTTTTCCTATTGGTACTGAAAATAAAAGTTTAAATTTTGAACAACTTGATATTTGGAAATACCAAAATCATTCAGGAGCTAATGATTATAGTAATGAAATAAATAAATATTTGGAGAAGGAAAGTACTTCTTCATGTATTCTAGGTCTTTTTAAAAAGAATCCATTTTCTTCTAGATTAAAAATTTCTCCATTGAATTCAGTACCCCAAAAAGATAATGATGAAAGGAGGTTTATTTTAGATTTAAGTATGCCTAAAGTTCAAGCTGTTAATGATTTTATTGATAAAAATATGTATTTAGGTGATAATGTTAATTTAGTATTTCCAAAAATAGATGATTTAGTTCACTTAGTTAAAGTCAAAGGTCAAGGATGTTTATTATTTAAGAAAGATTTACGTAAGGCTTATAGACAAATTAGTATTTGTCCTAGTAATTATAACTTAGTTGCTTTTTGTTGGAAAAAACATATTTTTTAGACACAGTTTTGAGTATGGGGTTAAGATCTGCTGCTCATATATGTCAAAGAGTGACCAATGCTATTGCCTTTATTATGTACAAATTAGGTGTATGTGTGCTTAACTATCTTGATGATTTAGCTGGCGTTGAAGCTAGGGCTAAAGCTCCTTTTGCTTATAATTGTTTGGGCCAATTTTTAAAAGAATGTGGCTTAGTTGAGTCTTTTGACAAAGCTTGTCCACATTCAGAGATTATGATATTTTTAGGTGTTCTTTTTAATACTAAAACTATGACTATTGAAGTAACTCCAGAACGTTTAATTGAAATTAAAAATTTGATTCATTTATGGCTTGATAAAAAGGAAGCAAATTTAAGGGAGATACAATCTCTTATTGGTAAGTTAAATTTTGTGGCTTCTTGTGTAAGATCTAGCAGGATTTTTGTTAGCAGACTAATAAACTGGCTTAAAGAATTATATAATTATCAACCACATGTTTATGTTACTATTCCGTCTGAAGTTAAAAAAGATATTCTCTGGTGGAATAATTTTTTACAATTATATAATGGAGTTTCCATTATGTTATATGAAGACTGGCCGAATCCCGACGCCATTTTATCTACTGACTCGTGTTTTGTCGGTTTAGGTGGATTTTTTAAAGGAAATATTTCCATTCTGTTTTTCCTGAAATCATTTTGAATAGAAACCTTTCTATATCTGTTTTAGAACTATTTGGTATTATAATTGCATTAAAACTTTGGTCGTCAGAATTTTAAGGTAACAGAATTGTTGTTAATTGTGACAATGAAGCAGTCTGTACAATACTTAATTCTGGTAGAGCTAAATGTTCTTTGTTACACGAAGGGTTAAGAGAGATCTGTTTTCTAACTGCTAGTGCTCAATGTGAACAAAGAGCTGTTCATTTATCTAGCAAAGAGAATCGTATATCAGATTGTTTGTCAGGTTGGTATCAAAATGATAAATTTCGAGAAGAATTTCTTGATTTGACAAAGGAATTTCACTTAGAACATTATGAAGTAAAAAATCAAGACTTCAATTTTGTTAATACCTGGTGAATTCATTGTTATTTTGTTTTATTTGCAGACCTTCAATTGAAGTCTCTCAAGTCTGATTTGAGGTTATCAAATATTTCAGCATATGCTGAAGGCAGTAGAAAAAACTTAAAGATTCAGTGGGATCTTTCATGTTATTTTGCTTGTACTTTGATTTTGTGGTATTTACCTGCTTCTACACACACAATTCAGTTGTATTCACAATTTCTTAGTCGTTCATTCAAATATGTAGCTAGTATTCGTAATTACCTTAGTGGTGTTAGAACTATTCATCAGTTATTGGGATATGATTTAACGGAAATGAATAATTTTTTGATTAATTTCACTCTTCGTGGAATTTCACGACTGAAATGTCATTCTGTTAGGCAAGCTGAACCAATAACTCCTTTGATACTGTATAGAATGCATGATTCTTTAGATTTCAATGATCCAGAAAATTCTGTTTATTGGTGCTTATTTCTTTTTGCCTTTTTTCTTTTAGCACGTAAATCAAACTTAGTTCCCACAACTCTTAAGGATTTAAGTAATAATAAATGTTTGTTACGATCTGATGTTTCCCACTTTAATGATAATCTGATTGTTACTTTGAATTGGACTAAAACTATTCAGTTTGGAGAACATGTGTTACAAACTCCTTTATTAAGATTGCCTGGCTCTTGTTTATGTAGAGTTTCCGCTTATAATAATATGTTAAAAGTTGTGCCTGGAACATCATCAGATGCTTTATTTATTTTACAAAATGGTAAACCTATTACTTATTATATATAACATAATAAGCTACGGTTAATTTTGAACAATCTTGGAATGGATTCATCTTTATATTATTCTCATTCATTTAAACGTGGTTTAGCTACTTTAGCTTTTAAAAATAATGTCTCATCAGATGAGATT
The DNA here is from genome assembly GCF_026571515.1 of Ruditapes philippinarum. NCBI lineage: Eukaryota > Metazoa > Mollusca > Bivalvia > Venerida > Veneridae > Ruditapes > Ruditapes philippinarum. The sequence continues at coordinate 11,565 of NW_026865104.1, forward strand.
CAAATTCTTGGCGATTGGCGTTCTGATAATTATAAACGTTATATTTCTCTTTCAATTCATGATAAAGTGAAGATTATCGAAGATGTTTCTCATGCCTTTTATATATGATTTAGATCTGCGATATATCGACTTTATAGATTGTTTTTATGTGTTTCAGAAAATGTAAAGCATCCACCACTTCGTAAATGCACTATCGTGTCGGATTCTATGGCCAAAAATGTTTTCGGTATTTGGGACACGCATGTTATAGCCTTTCCGGGAATTAACATTTCTAGATTAAGTTATAGAATATCACAGGGTCATGTTGACTTGAGGTCCGATTACATTTTATAACATGTTGGTACTAATGACGTGACTGGTTCACATACTGTAGGTGAAATTTTATCTTATTTCAATGATCTAATTTCTAATGTAGGCGCTTAAGAGAATTTTTTATTAATACAATTTCACATTTAAAATAAAAGATTGTGGTAGTGCTTTACATTGTGTTGAAAACCTGTTTATGTAATTTAAAGAATAACTTGCAACAAGAGATTTTTGTTTATTTTAGTATTTCAAATATAATAATTGTATATTTATCTCTTCAAAGACAGTATTTTAAAAGTCTATTGTCTTGGGTTTTCATTGATAATAGCTTTATAATGTTATTGTTCTTGTCTTTGCCTTGGACATATTATTTTCCAGGATAGGCTTCTTCTTACAAAATGGCTATGGCCACTTTGAAGATTGTTCTATTAAGGAGATGATAAAGTTAGTCTCTTAGTGAAATGTTTTTTGTTGTATTTTGTGTTACATATGCTTTGTTTCTTTGTATGGCCTTGGGTTTGGCTTAATGGAGAATATTATATTTGAATGATTATAATTGTATTTGCAAGTTGAATAACAGAGCATTTTGATTTGATGACTTATGAAAGTCACACATTGATAATTTGATTATATGTGCTTTGTGAATTTGATATGTGATTCAAGTGATCCATGGTACACGTATACATAAATACATTCTTTAACCTGAACTTTGCTTTTGTCTTTTATAAATGAAAACTGATAATTTTGTTTATTTTGATCTAAAAATAACTTAATTATCAGGTGGAATGATTTGACCTTTACAAACATCTTTTCATTGGTCTAAATTTATTTATGCATCATATTGGCATAACAATTTTTTATTGGTCATTTATATTATTGGCGGTAAAATATTTTCTTTCTTTTCTCCTTGACAATATTTGTCATTCTGTATAAATTGACCATTAGGATCACATGTTGTTTAAAATTGAAATTTCCCACCCTACAGTACCCACCCTTTAAACATTTAGATACTTTTTTTATATGAATGAATAAAAGAATTTGGATATTGGTTTATTCATTGACGTATTTCAGTGTTTAAACTGCAACATGTGTTGTATGTACTGTAAGTTGAGTGACATTTATGTTGTTATGGTAGAGCTCTATTATGTTGTTGATGTCTTTGCCTGAGACTCATTGAATCTCAGGAAAGGCTAAATCTTGCAAGCTGGTAACGGCCAGTCTTGAAGATTATACTACTAAGGAGATGTTATGACAATCTCTTAGTAGGTCTTTATGGAGAATATTATATTTGAATGATTATAATTGTATTTGCAAGTTGAATAACAGAGCATTTTGATTTGATGACTTATGAAAGTCACACATTGATAATTTGATTATATGTGCTTTGTGAATTTGATATGTGATTCAAGTGATCCATGGTACACGTATACATAAATACATTCTTTAACCTGAACTTTGCTTTTGTCTTTTATAAATAAAAAATTTATAATTTTGAGTGTTAAATTCGTTGTACAATTTTACAAACACATGAGATAAGATACTTTCAATACAAACGTAATAAATCAGAGATGTTTGTGCTAATATGGATATCTGTATGTCCATCTACACCGACTGTCTTTCTGTTTAAAAACATGTCTATCTGCCTTTCTGTCCGTCTGGCTCTGTTTTTTGTCTTTACCAAAAAATAAAATTTGATAGTTGTAAAACTTGATTCTGAGATACGGTTAACATCTGCCTATCTTTAATAGGGTTTGTCTATCTGTTTATTTTCCTTTCCTTATGCTGTCCGTCCTATATTTATGAAAACTACAGCATATGGTCTGTGAATCATATTGAAAGTATTGGCCTAAACGAACAGATAACTCATTTATATGAAGTGATTGATAAATAGTTCGAGAGCTTTTTTTGATAAGCCAAAAATGAAAGCCCTGTCATACCTACCAGAACGTGTTCACAGGGGAAATGCCTCCTTTTATTTAATTCTGTTTCCCTCGTCAATTACAGTTACAGATGTAATTTAAATATCTGGTAAAAAAAGTGATCCCTCAGATGCATTTAAAAGCAAATTTACATGAAAATTGCAGAGCCTGTTTGAGTCTGTATATGACGGATAATGAAAAAGTGCAACATCCCTCATGCCCCCTAGCACCGGATTGAGCAGTACTAAATTCTCAACACTTAAAAGTGCTGGATTTAATGATCCCAAAAGACCAGAAAAATATAACAAGTATGGGGCAACTTTTTACGGCTGCCACACAGCACTTCACATCTGCTGTTGTGATGTATAAATATCTGGTAAAAAAAGTGATCCCTCGGAAGCATAAAAAACGGCAAATTTACTGAAAATTGCTGGCAAGGTTTGATTGAGTCTGTGATCATGAAAGCTGTATTTGACATTGAACATACCTTCCGATTTATAGTGCATCCAATTTTATGAATTTTTCTGAAGAGGACTCCACTTTTTGGGTAAAATTTATTTCTTTATTTTTATATGATGAATAGCATTATTCTTTTAAGACCAGACAATGTTTTTTTGTAATCTATTTTTTTAATTCCATTTTAGATGACTGGATGTAAAGCCGAAATTATAGAAAAGAGTATTGTTATCATTACGACGAGAAGAGAAAACTGCAAGAGACCATAATATGAATAGAAGTTCAGAAACAAGAAAAAAATGTTGCACGTATATTTATTTAAGACAATAACTGTCTAAGTTGCAGAAAGAACATAAACTTCGTGGCGATGTTGTCAGTTAAGTTGAAACCTTCGCATTTCATGTTTAAATCAAGTCTTTGTGTAAAACAAGACACTTTAAGCGTGAAGTAAGGTCCTAGGAAGAATCAAAGGCGTAAATGGCCTCCTGACAGCTAAAATATGTTACCACCATTGTTGTAACAGTAACAATCATTTCAAGACGTTCTTTTCATGAAAAGTGCAAAAACACGACTTGGAAATCTAGTGAAAAGACCATCGAAAACAGCAGGATAAGACTTTTTAACCACTATGCAAAGTTATTGAAAGGATAACATTTTTTTATAAATGTGCCTAGGTGTAGTCGAACTAATGAGCATTATGAGAGACACAGAGATATGGAGATCACTTTTAAATATCTCATTATATAATAAGGAAGAAAACATAAATAGGTTAAACAAGATGTGATGGCATTCAATTTCAAAGGTGAAATATTTTTTAAAGCAACCTAAATGATACATGACATAAAATTTACATTTTGTACATATAAAATTCTAATTTTGAACCATTACTAAAGACATAACTACAGCTCATTTTAAGCATTATTCTTCACTAACTTAGTTGGACAATACTGGCGATGATAAATGAAGTTATTTCTACTAAATCATGTTAAAAGTGATAGTTTGCATAACATTTATGGGTAATATTTGAATGGCTGAGACTTTTGTAACGTACAAATATGTTAAATGGCACAGCAAAAGACTAAATAACGAGTTACTTTCAGAAATTGAGTATATTACCAGGTGCATTGTTTGTTCCAGACCTACAGATTTTAGGAAAAATAACTAAGTTTGTTTTCTTTATTTTCATAAATTTTTCAAAAATAGTTAAAAAATGCTAGAATAATGTCAATGTAATTGATGAAACTTATGTTACATCCTGCTTTTAAAATGTCTTACGTGATTATGTTTCTTTATTTATATAAGCTTATGTGATATAAATATAATTTGAACCTCTTTTCAATTGTAAATATTAGGTATTTTTAAGATAATGCAATTTGAACGTTTTGCATTATTATTATGGGTGGGTGGGGTAATAATCTTGTGTGTCATAAGTGAATAGATAATAAAAAAAGAGGCCAAACCTGTTATTATTCAGTGCAAATTCTATTTTTATGAACACCAAATACATGATGGCTAAAAAACTACCAATCTATAACAGAGAAAGACAAGACAGTCGCCACATATTAAACATATTTCAATATTATATTACGATTTTTATCCCTGGACAGGTACTCGTAATTTACCTGCCATAAGTCAAGTTTCCGAAGGGATATTTTTTTAGGGTTTTACTACAAGGTCCATGCATATATATTGATTGCAAAATACTAAAGAAAGCTTCTGTTGCAATTTGTTTGATGTGAAGCTGCATATACTCATAACTTTAGTGGCCTAATAAGATAAAAACTATTGAGAGATCAATACTGTTATTAAAAGAATAATTGATTTAACTGTGAACATTATCATATTTTCTTTTATTAATAGACATTGTCACACAGTTCGGATATTCATTTTGTAATCAAATAATCTGATAACTAAAATCAGACAGATTAGGATCATGTAACGATCAATGCATGTTTCTACTTCTTTAGGTATAGTGTTTAAAACACTGGAAAAATGAGCTGCAGACATCGTTGCAGGACTCAAAGCGGTTACCTATTTGTTTAAGATTAAAGTGAACTGCCGACAGTGTTACCGGATTCGAAGCGGCGACCTCTCATTTATTTTGTAATATATGGGTTGCGTCACTTAACACATGGAGCTAAATCAGAGCTGTATGAGGAATGAAGTTCATGTATAGTTTCAATAGTTCTGTCCCAAAGATAAGAAAGAACCGCAACTGTTTACATGGTTTATCGATAGATGTGCGGCCATGAAGGAGCTTAATTCCACGCACGCAGATACGTCGATGGACTCTAGTATAGTAACCAGCAACTTCTGATAACAATTTTGTGCCAATGAACAGGAATCTAGCAATCTATACCTGGGAATCAGCAATAGTGCTGTACTTCGAAGTACGTGTTTAACGGGCTATTTTGAAACTTCTATCGTTTCCACTGATCCCCACCTTGTTTTTAATCTATAGCCCATTGAAATAAGACCACGGAAGATTGATGCGTTTTTGTTAAGCATTTATGTCAATTTTTCGCTTAACTGACATTAATGACTATGTGTTAATATCACCGGTCTAATAGATATATTAATGACAACGAAAAAAATAAAATCAAAGAAATTAGATTTTATATAGAAAGGACTGACAAACTATTATTGTAGCATCAACTTATTATCATATACATGTGTAACAATATCACATATAAAATCACAGAGCTATATTATAATGTAGAGGAAGCAATGACGTCATTCATTAAACAAAATATCAAAATAATATAATAATAAAATCTTTATTTATAGAAGGTAACATACAAAGTTTAAATAGTAAAGAGTATTCTTGCTTTCTGTACGGCCTTCTAATTTAATAATAAAAAAGAATAAAATGTAGATCAATACAAAATCTAAAATACAATTTGTGTACAAACATAAAAGTAATATATTCTTGAATGTAAAGGTTAGACATTTTCATTCATTCATCTGTCTGACACTAATATTTTAATCATGGTTATCATAGATGATTTCAAAATAATTAAGATAATAAGCAATAGGTTATTTGTTCCAAACTTTGATACTGAAATAAGAAAAAGAAACATTTAAATAATAATTATAAAGTATACTTTTCAGAACAAGATCCTAATGAACGATTGAGCGTAAATAATGTAATTTATTGACAAGGATTTAAAATCGTGCTAGATCACATGTTTGCGAGATTTTCCGAGACAGAGATTTTACCGAGACTTATATAATTTTGTATACATGTTATATAAATATTCTTATGATAATAAAAAAGAAGTTTCCAAAAGGTATTAAAACGTAATACAGATTAGGAAGATGTAAATTATTCTTTGTATTGGATTAAATGTTTACAGATTCTGTTATGTAAAACAAGATGGCGGAAATTAATCAACTCCAAGTGAAATTCAAACAAAGGATTGTGGGTCAAAATTTGAAAATTTCCTATTTTTAGAGCTTCTTAACCTTCTGTTATAAAAGTCTCTGTTAAAACATATATTACATGTAAATAAGAATAACACAATGACATAATTAACAAAATCAAGTAAAAGGTTAAAAAAAGGGTTACAAATACAAATTGTGAGCAAGCAATTATGTTCACATAAATATTCAATGAAGAAACAAGTAGAACTATCGTGTTGATTCCCTGTTAGAATTTAAGTAGTTTTGCTTAATATATATAAATAAAATCATATAATCACATAATGAACAATTAAACTTCTATATATACTTTAACTGAATTTGCCTTAAAATTTTTGGACAGCTTATTTAATCTTAAATGGTTTAATTTTGCCAGACTCAAGGCAAGCCAAACTGTCCGGATGTATAAGCTTGCTTGGATCTAGGCGAGCCAGAATGCCGGATGAACATGCTTGCTTGGCTTTAAGCAAGTCAGAATGCGAGGATGTTCAGCATTGCCAGGCTCTAGGCATGTCAGACTGTCTCGAAGTACAAGCTTGCTTGGTTCTAGGCAAGTTAGACTGCCTGGATGTACAAGCTTGCTTGGCTCTATGCAAATCTGGAAACAAATCTGATCCCTCGGAATCATTAATCACAACAAAATTACAAGAGAACTGCAGACTCGGTTTGATTGAAGCTGTACATGAGGGATAATGAATATGTGCAACATCCCTCCCGCCCCCTAGCACTGGTTTGAGCGGTACTCAATTCGCAACAATTAATAGTGCTGGCATCAATGATCCCGAAAGACCAGAAAAATATAACAACACTGAAGTGAAGTACGGGGCAACTTTTTACAGCTGCCACACAGCACTTGACACCTGCTGTTGTGAAGCAAGTCAGATTGGCCGGATGCACAAGCTTGTCTGGCTCTAGGCATTTCAGACTGGCCGGATGTACAAGCTTGTCAGGCCCTTGGCAAGTCAGTCTATCCGGATGTACGAGCTTGCTTGGCTCTAAGCAAGTCAGAGTGCTCGAATGTACAAGATTGCCTGACTCAAGACATGTCAGACTGCCCGGATGTACCAGCTTGCTTGGCTCTATGCAAGTCAGACTGCACGGATGTACAAGCTTTCATGGCTCTAGGCAAGTCAGAATGTCCGGATGCACTAGCTTGCTTGGCTCAAATCAAGTAAGTCTGTTCGGATGTACAAACTTGCTTGGCTCTAGGCAAGTCAGACTGCCGGAATGTACAAGCTTGCCTGGTACTATGCATGTAAGACTGCCCGGTTGTACAAGCTTTCATGGCTTAAGGCATGTCCGAATGTCCAGATGAACAAGCTTGCCAGGCTCTAGGCAAGTCAGAATGCCCGGATGTACAAGTTTGTCAGGCGTTATGCAAGTCACATTGCCCGGATGTACAAGCTTGCCAGGCTCTAGGCAAGTCAGACTGCCCGGATATACAAGCTTGCTTGACTCTAAGGAGTCCGACAATGTCAAAATGAACAAGCTTGCTAGGCCCTAGGCAAGGCAGACATTATTTGGATGTATAGACTCTTGACAATTCAGACTGTCCGGATGAACAATGTTGCCCGAGTCTAGGCAAGTCAGAATGCCCTATGTACAAGATTATCTGGCTCTAGACAAGTCAAATGCCCAGCTGTACAAGCGTGCCAGTCTCTAGGCAGGTCACTTCTCGATTTAGCAGTTAAACATTAAATAATATTTTGAAATAAATAAAAAAAACATAATTTCTTAGTCTATTAAATTTCAAAAATGATTTTTTCTTCATAAGAACCTTTTATGCATCTATATATAAAATATGTATGCTAAAAAGACTTTAAAAAACTAATAAATAAGTATTATTACTAACGTTAACTGGTCTACAAGTATACATATTTTATAATAATTTCAAATATTGATAAAAACAGTAGCAATGTATCATTTAGAAAATAATATGAAATATTTCAAGATAAAAAAATGTTGATAAGATATCTAAATGGTTTGATATGAACATTTATATGATATGTATAATATTTAATCTAAATCAATTCATCAACTGCTACACTGTATTTATAGCTATGTAATATTGGATCGTGTGTCTCACATTTACCAACAACACTCATATATAAATATATAATTTTTCATGGTTTGTTGTCATGTATGATACCAATTATCTATTTACTAACCTTTCTTTATAAACCAATTCACTTAAAGTAATGCATAATACAACAACAAATAGTACAAAACATACAAAAGTGGCTGTTTATTTGAATGGAGCAGTTCGTTATCACATGCAAGTTTGACTTAATTGTATTAAAATTAGGAATCTGTTAAAGGAACAGAAATAACTTTGATATTGTCTTAAAAAAATAACTTCGGGCAAAAACATTTCAAACGTTTTTTTTCTGAATTTCTTAAGGGCCAGGAACCCGAAAACAAACTAATAAATTATGGTGATTTTTCATGGTTTGTTGTCATGTATGATACCAATTATCTATTGTATCACACACCTTCGATTATGAACCAATTTACTTAATGAAATACATGGTGAAGCAAAAAATAATAGTATAAAACATACAAAAGTGGGCTGTTTATTTGAATGGAGCAGCTCGTTATCACATGCAAGTTTCACTAAATTGTATCAAAATTGATGAATCTGTTTAAGGAACAAAAATGACTTTGCTTTATTCTTTAAAAAATAACTTTGAGCAAAAAAACATTACAAACGGTTTATTCTAAATTTCCCAAGAACCAGAAACCTGAAAATAAACTTGTAGATTATGAATCCCTTTAGGATTCACAATGTTCTCATCCTGATTCACTACATATGTATCCACTATAATTGAAATCGAACAAAGCAATTTAATATTAAATTTTCCTTGTTGCTGGAATTCTTTCTGACTTATGAAGGTAGAATTTTTAGGAATAGTTATAACTCAATATATGGCGTACAAAGTAAATTTAGTAAGAACAATACCGGTTACCCGCAGCACTTGTTCCAAAAACTAACACGTCTTAATATATACAAATATTAAAAAGAATCACTACATACTAATACAATATTGAACGTATAACTCTTAACTCTAAGGGTTTTACAAGTATGATAGTTTATGAGTCTTCGGTCTTTATCCACATGAAAATTTAAGCACAGGTACATTCATATCTTACCAACAAGTTCTATAGAAGTTTCATACGGATGAATAAACAGGTGAACGAACAACAATATAATCATTCTGACATATACACAGGTAATTATTGAATACAAATGTTTCGTGTCTTATTTAAAGAACATGAAAGATACTTATTGTTACAGTAACAAAATATCACTAGAATTAAACAAACGCACACACTTTAGCAAAATTAACAAAGGATAATATAAGCTTGGTTCGTAATCATCTATCTGAAATAAACATTTGTCAATATTTTTTTTTTGATATAACACATATTTAACCTTTACAAGTGTGAAGCAAAGATGCAAAAAATGTATAAAAATTCAATTAAAAAATGTTGAATAATTTCAGTAGCAAAATATATGCCCGAAAAAACTAGTCCTTAAAACAGTTTTTTTCCAAAAGACATGTTCTATATATATATACCTTAAAATGAATTAAGCAAACCCAGGAAATTTAAAACTGTTTTTGATTGAAATCACTGTCTTCACGACTGATCACGACTTAATTGAGCTAAGAAATATTGATTTGATAAGTAGCGATATCAATATTAAGTAATCAAAAACCAGTAAACTTATGAGTTGAGTTGTATGTTAACCAAATAATTGAAGCTTAAGCAAATGTGGTCGTTTTTTTGTACAACAATTGTAAGAGTTTATGAAGAGTTTACAAAATAATTACTGGTAGATATGTTTGGTAAATGACATTTTGTAGCCGAATTTTTAGTAGCGTGTGTAGCTGCCACGTGCCCGGATGATAGTCTCAGTCCTTCCTCTCATAATACCAGTAAGGCGTCTAATGCGATTTTGAAGTAAATGTTGCCATTCTTTGTGCAGAGCTTGTTCCAGCTGTTTCAGGTTGACTATAGGTGGTTCATACCATTGCCCAAAAACATTTAAGATTTCAGCTGTAGTCATGTCAAAATTGAAGCAACATGCCGGGTGTGCTTAACTTATTTCCAGGTGTATACATAACAGAATACATAGCCCTTTTCATCTATTACATAATTTCATCTTATATCTTTATGTACAGTGAGACTATTTGTTTAACGATATCTTTCATTAATTTTCTTTTATTAAAATAACAGAATTACAAATATTACAAACAATCCTTCTATAAAGTTCAACGTTCAAGGCGAATCTCTCAAGTAGGTTCTTTAGATTTATCGGCTTTGTTTTAGTTCTGTATATGTGTGATATTTCTCTGCTTCCTGATTCAGGCTCTCATACTGTGATTCGCTGAAAATAGACATATGAATGGACATATAATAATGAACAATTAAAAACATAAAGAAAAAGTTACAAACAATAAGTACTGAAAATGTAGATCTAATAACACTTAAACTCATGATTATGTCGAACATTCAGTTTAAAGTCTTTGGTCAACAATCTGTGCTCTAAAGACAATTCCCCGAAAGAAGATATCTAAGCATTAAGTTTATGAAGATCATTGCATTAAAAGATCAATAATATCAAACTTGATGTTAATGGATATTTTATGTTAAAGCTATCTGAGAAATAACTAAATATTTGTGTAAATATCTATGATTTCCATACCTGTTTGGTTGTTCTCCGGAGCTGACTGAAACAGAATTTTGAAAAAGAAACGACTGTTAGTTAATATTGTGACGAAAAACATTTTAATGTTTTAATAGCAATTATACTATGTATACATCATAAACAAATACATGTCAGACTTTATATAAGAAAATATCAAAATACTTTAGTTAAAAATGTTATGATCGAATATATGTGTTTTACAATGCTACACGATCTATATTAAACATATTCAGTTGTAATATTATTATACCAAACCGAATGATTATAGATTAAATATATGTTAAATAAATAATGACATGAAATAAATAATTGAAATTAAACATACCTTCAAGAGAATCATAAGTTCGCCTGATTTCAGTATCTGTTCTGTTTTGAAGTTGCTCGTAGGTGTCCCTAGTAGAAATGATTTTCAAAATACAAGTAAAATTTCAATGTCAAATTTATCAATGTAAGCGTTGTCGTCAAAGAACGAATGAGATTGATGGATGATAAGCAGCAACAAGGCCTCTCCATAGTTTGCTCATTTTTATTTTGAACTGATTTTTCATAAAATTATGACATATAATAAAATCGTGATTTTCGATTTTTTGATATATAAAATCATGTTATGTATCTTAATTTTGATAGTATGATGGCAAAGTTGTTGGAAAGAAACGAAATACGCATGTAATTTTATAACAAGACATACAATGAAAACATTCGTAACTTACAGAGCAGTTGGTGGTTCATTTAATTCTGTTTCATGAGAAACTGTCGGCTGTGTTTTCGAGCCTGTGTTATCAGATAGCATAATAAAGCATTTGAAATACTAGGCTGTTACTGCGTATTAAGTTAAATAAACTGATGAACGTTCAAAATAAATACGCATGCAAAAAAGATCGTTCATAACATACATAAGAGAACAAACTTTATAAGATCTGTTTGATAAAAGTAGAATTGTAATCATTTAAAATGGTAAAAAGTTCATAGAATAACATAACATCTTGTTTTCAATTATTTGTTTTACATAATAACAAATTTCAGCTGTTTGTGGTATATGGTTCTACATAATTTTTGCAAAAGTAATCATTATAAAGTAAATCAATTGGTAAAGATACATAATTTATAGAAATCACCACATATTTTCTTCTGTCAACTGCCAAATGTAATTGTTTCATTACTGACTTATTTCAAAGAAAAACAACAAACAACCAAACGGAAGGAAACTTGTCCGTAAATAAAACCGCACTTCTCTTAAAAGATCTAAATTAATGCAGTGTTCAAAAACGGTTTTATGTGTTATCGATAACAATAAATCTATTTAAAAATGTGCTTATAAATCATATCTAATAGCAATTGTTCTATAAATGACAAACAATCGATGTTATTACAATACCTGTTTTAATTCTTTTTCTAGTAAGAATAAACACGGTACAAATCGCACCAATAAGAATTCCAACAGCTAATACAGCAATAACGGATCCAATAACAGCTCCTAAACCTACACCTGTTTCGTTTGTGGCTGTAATCACAAAAAAGATCAATGCCCTATATAATCTTCAACTTAGCAACATTCGTATTAAATTGACCCATTGCATGCCATTATTTACTTAATATAGATATATAGATATCCCTGATATAGACCTGTTTTGACGGCTTTTTCTCCCCCCCTCCCCCTTTTTTGAGGCCTCAAACAGTGAACAAATGCCCTATTTAGGCCGCAAATACTGTTTTTCGTTTGAGAAATATTGTTTAAAAAAGTGATCACTTTTGCAGCGCCGCCCCCATCCAAATGTTACATCAGGGGGTTACCAGAAGGGGAATGTTCCCCCTTCTTTTGGGGTATTTGAAGGGGGCGGTAGTCCCCTTCATCGCCAAGAAAATTGTGGACATATGACATACTTAAAATAGCCTCGGGTCGATCTTAGGGTAACTAGTAACCTACACTGAAAAGCCTTTTACTCCATCTCAATTCACTGAGAAGTTGCAGCACTTTGAAATCAGTTTTGATGGAAAAAACAATGCAAAGTAGTGATTTTGGCAATTTTGAGACTTCCCCCGTTGCCATGGTAACATGAAATTTAAGATTGAGCATGCGAATACAGAGGCTATGGTCCAGTCAACAGTTTCATCAGTATAATAGCATTTTTCATAGCAGTTTGAACTTGTTACAGGAGGCTTTTCAATGAAAACGGCCATTTTTCGCAATATGCTCATGGGGTTTAAGGTTAAGGAAGTTTTTTTTCTGTTTCGCTAAACAAAAATCTTAGGGTGGTTATTACTCATAATTTGACATTTCATTTAGCACAAATTTGGACGAAAATATATTCAGACACCACGCCCCTCAGTTCCAATGCAGTTGGCAGTAATTCTAACCTATTTGAATACTTTGCAATGCGGAGGTAATGCAATAGGGGTATACTGCCTTAAGTTCACGTGGCAAGCAAGAGCTTTAAAAATGAAAGGTAAGCATTATAATGGTTGAAACTGCAGTTAAAACACAACACATGAACAATTCAACTTGTTGATATTTTGATATTTTTGTCTTCTTATTTCACACGTGATTTCTTCAAAATTTACACTTACAAAGTATCATATATATATAGTCAGTCTAATAAGGTAAAATTCGTGACAATTAAAAGTGAAAGCCAGGTTTTCACTTCATAATAAATATACGACAGTTGCCCCGAAATTTTACATAATATTTCGTATATATCATATGAAAAAATAAATATTCATAGCGATTTCATCAAATCTTTACATCATACCTAAAGTAATGCAATAAATTTCTACTTTATATAAACAATTTCATACCTTAAAGATATGGGTTTACAAAAAAATGATGCGTCGGAAGCATAAGTCAGAATGAAATTACATGAAATTGCAGACTTAGTTTAATTGAGTCTGTACATAAGGGATAATGAAAACTTACAACATCCCTCGTATCAAATTACGCAATAATGAGGTAGCACGAGACGTTATTTCGAACTTGATTTCAAGAAATTTGCACTCGACAAGCATGCTGTAATATCATCATTGGTGCTATAATTCATCCTATCATCGATCAATAGCTCAGGCATCACATCACCTGGTCTATTAACTTATAAAGAATACCTGTCAATATTCTATGCGCAGAACTTTAACTTACTCTTCATTTTTATCACAAACCCGTGCCGCTTTTGCGATTCCGTAAAAATGGTATTGCCCAGTCGTGCATATATTTTGACTTGACGTCATTTGAGTTATTCAAACATAGCGTCAAGACGCGCTAAATTGACAGACAGACAGACAACTTTATTACACTCAGGTATATCAAAGTATACAACATGAGGTTTAACAATATTTTGTAGCGATATTAGTGTCCGGTATAAAAAGCAGGTCTATAACATGAATAATACAATAATTATACAATAGGTATATATAAGTATTCATCCGATTGTGGGGGAACTCAGATGCTCCTCTGCACACATAAACCATTCTCACATGCATATAATTATATTGTTTACCATCACTGATTATAGAGAAAAAAATACTGCTCAAATATGACATGTTAGGAAAAAAACAACAGTAGAGAAAAACATTCGCCGCTGCATTCTAAGTAGTAAATCTAAAATAAAAGTAAGAGCTCTTGAAAATCGTCCATTCGCATAATAACGCCGTGTTCACAATGAATTTTCTAGTCGGTCATTGTGATTTTTACAAAAGTAGTTCTTCACTGCTTAGAGGAAGGTAAATAAAGTTTACCTTGAAATTTTAACATTATTATGCGTACAAATTTACACAACTTCATTAGAGTATGTTCATTTTTACATGATAGAATATATATTTAAAAAAGTAGGAAGTTTCAACTAAGTTGGGGATGTACAGATTTCTTTCAGAATTAAAAAATTGACAGCTTAATAAATAATGTTGCTCAGAACCTATTTCTCTAGAGTTGCAGATCTTGCAAATGTTATTTATTGTGTTATCACGAGACCATCGCGCTGTGTCTATTGGAAGGCGGTTATTACAAGTTCTAAATTTGAATAGTGTAATGTAATCTTTTTTTGAAGAATATTAAAATATCTCTCATATTCTAGCGCATGTTTAAATGAATTATAAATTCTCCCTTTATTTGAATTTTGTAGTAGACTTGCCAAATGTTACTTATATTGGTCTATTAGAGTTTGCTTGACAGTAATGTGCAAGTTTTTATTGATATTGAATTGTTGATTTAGCCAAATATCAGGTCTTCCAATTTGCGTCAATATTTCTTTTATTTTATTAGTCCATTTAAAATTAGTGTTTGTTTGGTTAAGCATGTAGTAATAGACTTTAGAGGATAGGAAGATAGTTTGTTTTCTTTATCAAGAAGCAAACGTATCCAGAAGGATATCATTTTTGTATAAACGTTTATATAAATTAGGTATCGGCCCAGTTCTCCATGTAGCATATACTTAGGTGTGCTTTTCCGTGCATAAGTTAAGCGTCTTAGGAAGGTGTTGTGTACTTTTTCTAACAGATCAAGATTTTCATAACCGAATATTTCAGATCCATATGTTAAGATAGGAACAATAGTATTATCAAATAATTTCATAGCAAGTTCCCGGGGTAAGTCGGCATTGTTTAATTTTGTAAATAAAAGATACATTGCTTTATTAGCTTGTTGGCTGATGCGTTGTCTGGCTTTAAGGAAAGATCCGGTCGCTGGAAAAGTTAAGCCTAGATAGTGATAACTGTCGGTATTTTTCAGATTTGTTCTCCTAAGGTAAAATTATAGTTATTACGATTTCTACATCCGAATATTATGACTTTTGTTTTATTCCCTGCGGTCTGGTTTAACTTTTGAGGCATGGAGGAGCACATGACCTGTTTTCGGTACATGGAGGAGCATGTGATCTGTAAACCGTACATGATTGGTTAATTGACCTTTTCGAAAACCAAGCTAAATACCGTTTGCCGGTACGTTACGGATTTACCTGTAGAGAATTAGTCCGAATTAACAAAAAACTATTACGTGATATTTCTAATTTTCTATAATTATTTTACCGTTTAAGGTGGAAAAACTTGAATGATGTGTTTAAGAATTATCAATGTTTCTTTAATATCTATCTCAAAATTTACAAACAATAAATTGTTTATACTGAAAATCTACAAAATTAAAATATTCGTAGTGGAATCTGACATAATAAATAGAGATATTTTCTGCGTAAACTCGTGTGTTTACTTTATTTATTTTTTGCTCGGAATTATTCATAAAATGGTAGGCCTATTTAAAATCATTTTCTTAAAAAGAAATAATTGTTTTATGTTCGACCTTCTCCGATCTTCAACGGTCACCAGTTTCCAAAGACCTTTTATATTGATCGTTTATTAAATTGTCAACTATGTTCCTGATACAAACGTTTATTTATCCCCCACCCCAAATAATGTTGAAAATAGTTAAATGAAATATCTTTATATCATTAAAATGTTCACCGCAGGAAACCATTTTACTTGTTATAATGTTAGCGTGATACTCTAGACCCTTTTACAATTAGATTTTTCTAAAGTAGCGAATGTTGCATTTCGCGCATGCGCATACTGCGTAGGGAATAAACGCAATAACGATGACTAAAATTTACCATATTTAAAGGCTTTAATAGACGTTATTTCAAATTATATCACCCGGAAAACAGTAATTTTGGGACTACTTAAAGCAATAAGTACTTCAAAGTTAATTGTATCTATAATAGATATACTCAACTATGTGAGAATAATATTTCAAGAAAAATACGCATGTACAAAACATATCTTTAGTCAACTTTTCAATCAAAAAATTAAATTGAAACAGTAGGGTGTTAAGGATTAACTTTTATTACCTCTGTGTTACATAACATTGCACAATTTGTATTGTGCACTTCCTTTGAATAAGTGGATTGGCAAAGCGGATTGACACGTGGTCGATTGTTTATTTCACGCTAGTTTACAATATCATTTAACCGAGACGTTTTATACCATGACATAGTTAATCACGCACAATTATGAAAATCGGCATTTAAGTAACTTTTACATATACCAGTCTCATCAATGTTTATTGATTTTGTGAAGTGACAAATAGTTTGACGAGTATTTACATGTGTTAAAAGAAATCGGATGATAATTTGTGTGTTATTTCACTACCTACTAACCATCTAAATTTCTCAATATTTTTAAAAATTATTTATATATATCTATGCGTCTTAAGAATTTTCTGTTTGGCATTAATCGGATAAAGGATAAAATCAGGTGAAACTTTAACTGCATTACCACGTGTTCTCCCTTTTTTCGGAATAACATTTAAGCTCAATTTCATATATTACTAAAATTTCTTTAGTTTTTGTATGAACTATTTCTATAACAATTATGAAGTCCACTTTATTTACTAAAATATATATTTCCCACATTTTTTTACAATAATGTAAATGGCAATTCGTAAAGGGGATATCTTAAACAACCATCTGTTTCATGCCTTTTTATAGGGCAAACCTGGCCACAACGCTATAAAGGCATCTTTTATGTTTGTGTTAAGAGCTTTTCCATATAATATTTTACTATTTACCTAAAACTAACTCTGAATTGTCTAAGAATCATTATTTTTCTATATGAGCGCTGCACTTTTTGTCCTACGCAGATTGCGTATGCACGAGAAAATATTACTTCCGATTTACTTAAATGCAAAGGAACAGCGTCGTAAAAAGGTTTATAGTCGTGTCAATGACACATTACAAGATTTCGATTGTTGAAATAAAAATTCATAACATTTTATAACGTTTATTTCATACAATTTTCCATGTGGTTAGATATTTCGAAAATTAATACAAATATTCTTCTCAAAAATACAAAGTCTGCTGTTTAAAATTGATAATTTGGCTTTTATACGAACTTAAAGGACAACCTTTGTATGTGTAAAAAACCTACATGGACAGATAGAACAATGTTTATCATTTTCTGTTTTTAACTGTTGTACTCATATTATCGCCTATTTCTTTATTATCGAATATATGTTCTATAGTTTGTAGGTTGAGCTACTTTTGTGAGCACTCGAGAATACATTTTTTTTCTTGTTTTTTTTTTCAATTTTGTAACTCTTTATAATTCGGATATGAACACAGTTGAAAATATATTTTAAGTAGCAGAAGCTTCATATATCATTTTACCCTATGACATAAGTGATCATTTTTACTACTTTATCCTTGCAAATAGTTAAGATAATTAAGCGTAGCGTGCTGAAAGAGCAAAGATGTGTATGGTGTCAATGTTTAAAAAAACAGATATTTTTTCAAATAACTAAAGTTTTCACTTTACTATTACAAGATCTAAAGGCATTAAAAATCAAACAAAGACATGTACATCAAATAGTGATATTGTTATTGTCCAATCTTTAACACAGGCGAGCAAACACGCACGTCCGCGTGCACTCATGCACACTTACGGACAGAGAGAGAGGCCTCGAATAAAACGTTATCTAAACCTATAGGTGCGCTATTGTTACTAGGTTAAGCGACTATTTCTAGGTCTCAAGAATACAAACGATTTGTGTTATTGCATTTTTAAAACTTATTTCCATTCAAATTTGAGCTCGGTAGCAAATATTTTTAAGTTACAAAAATTCATATGTCAGTTTACCCTTTGATAAAGGTGCCTATTTTAACATTTTTTTCCTTGTAATTTAGTTAATTGAGCGCGCTCTTAGAGCACAACTGTGTATGATGCAAAGAATTAAAATGAAAGGCATCAAAGCAACCTCGAGTGATTCGCGGAATATCATGGTCGTTTGAAGAAGTTTATTGATTGTACAATAAAAATTAACACGTTTTGTTAAAGAAAATCGTCCGATTTTTAACCTGCGCCGGTTTGCAAAATTTCGATTGTTAAAATAAAATTTATAGAAGAAACTTATGGATATTTTTCAGTCAATCTGCTGTTTTGTTACATATTTGATAGTAAATGCAAATATATTTCTCGAAAATACAAATACAGCCGTTTAATGTTTATGTTTTGGCTTTTATACGCACTCAATGAACAACCTTTGTACGCATACTAATTCACATGGACACATAGAGCAATGTTGGACATTTTTATCTGTTGTACTCATATAATCAACTGTGTCTCTACCATCTAGGTTAGCTGTAATTTAAAATAAAGAACATACAACAGAAGAAGAGGGTTGTCCAAATATTTTGTGACAATATATTTTAAAAGCTAAATAAAATACATGTAGTTGCAAATTTGATATTTAATGTGATATAAATACATATAATGGACACATTTTCACAAATTTACATAGAAAAATATCGACAAACAACATCAATATGCTATAAATACCATGGCAACTGTTTAAATCGCGGTGCACGTCAAACGTCAAAGACGGTGTTTAATCCATATTAAACGCCTTTCTTAAATACTCTCCATACCATTCAACGTATAAACTGTGCAGTTTTACTCATTAATCGTCACTTACGGACTGATACTATGTGGTTGTTAGTCTCTGTTGAATGTTTTGGAAGGCATACACTAATATCTTGCTATCAGCGAGCTTCCGGGCTCGCTACACCTGCTTTAGCTGCGGGAAATAGACGACGGAGATTGGTCTTCTTATTCGTCCTTGCCATTTGTTTGCTTTCTGTTGTACAGGGCTCTGGTTCCGTTCATTGGCGCCCGCGCCGAAGCTCGACGCCCTTTATGGAATTAAATCAGATTTTGTGAAAGGGCAATTGCAACTTCTTGGGCCTTTTCGTCTGCCATTATAGCCGATCATTCCGATTGGTATGAAGTAAAATGAAATGTCGCAATATGTACAATGAATAGCGAACTGGAGAATTTCGGATTGCAAACAAATTCAAATGAAATTATCTTATCCGTCAATCAATCACGCTCTTCAGATCTTTTATTAATCATGTGGGTTATAATGTACGTTACTGCTGTAACTATCAATCAAATAATGACCTTAACACTGTGAAAGACCGAAAATCTATTTATAGAAGTAGTTTTAGTTTAACGAAACGGTCATTCGTGTCGCGCTATGGTTATAAATAACGAACTGAAGAATTTTGCAGAAATTATTCAAACAATTAATTGTACCCTTTATAAATTTACAGAAACAATTTAAGAAGGCTATTTTTACAAATTATTATTTCATATATTTATCATTTTGACATGTTTTTTCCGTAGGTCTCTCCGGTTTTCTTTTTTACGGTCCTGATTGCACTTATGACATTTTTACCGTGAATATTTAAATAGATCTATAGAGAATAGTTCATAGCTATAAAAATCGCTTATATTTTGACGATGTTCGACAGTTAACAGGTCTGGCAGTAATATACTATAAAACCTATTTGCTGTTCAAGTCTCTTTAAGTAACTGTTCTATATTTTGTTTGAAGGCAATTGATTTTATGGTAGTTTGAGTGGAACGTTCATTTTCCGAATATTGTGACATTTTAACAACAAAAAATTTCGTCTGCAATTTTAACATTAGTTGTTACGGGTTTATTGATAGGAATGTAAACACACTGGTGGGTTAGACGAGGTTAATTCAATACAATAGTAAATTGACCTCCAAATAAATGGCTTTGTTCAATTTGACTACTATTTTGTATGTTCAAAAGAAAATACCACATGAACTTGAAATTCTATAAAATAACTATATATATTATTGTTAATATCCAATAATACCCATCTATGTAATATATAGATAAACTTATACCATGTAGGGGTATATTTTGGATATTTTAGACCTGAATATTTTGGATATTCTCGTTAATATTGATAGAATTTCATGTTCCTTTGGGAAAAAATGCAATATTCTAATGTCTAGCATGGCTACCAAAGTTCGTGATGAACAACGTCTTTTGTCTGCCCATTCATAAATGATATACAATTCGGGTAAAAACCAAGTAACCATCGAAAAGTTTATAAGAATATCTGGTCAACAGATGTCTACAAGTTCATCTTCACTTGCTGCATTTCTTGATTGGACGCCCTTTGATGCTTTGCATCATTGCGTTTATTTTATCATTTGCAATCAAATGCTCGGGATATGTTCTTTAACTGTTCTATCCGGTACATAAGTTGAATTTGTTTAACAGGTGTTATTCCGAAATACCCACGAAACACCTGACTACTGTTTGCTTCGCCGCAAAGTCTTCGAACGTCGCCATTTCAACTTTCTTAATTTCTATGAGATATTTTTTTCGTATCTCGGTCGTTTCTTAAATGATTTAATTGAAATTATCTACGATGATGCAGCATGACAGCAGAGGAAGTCAACGTGATATTGTGAAGACACTACAATATACGTGATTTATTTAAGCCTATTCATAATAAAATACAAACTATTTTACGTGCGCAGGGAACTCAAACCAATTTCGTTATTATTGATTTTTTTAAGTAACAAGAGTAGATATTTTGTAAATGATTTGTTGCAATAATAAACTTATACGTTATATGTACGGGCGTTAAAAATGAGCCGTTTGTAAGATTTGTCACGGACTTTTGGGACAACCCTCGTATATTAAAGGACATATTATACTTATGTATGTACTATCTTTTGGTGCTTTGCAATATAGTGATTATGTCACTTGACCATGTTTGTGGTTATTGTTCGTCATATATATTTGTTGAAAAAAATATAAAAGTTTCCATTTTACTTTTACAAAAATTATGTTAAGTATTAAATATAGACTTGTGCACGTCAACGCGTATGCTTGCACACGGACGGACAAGAAGAGAAAGGGAGAGGCTTAGAATATCTCCAGATTACAAACCCTTGTTTTGAACTTTCAATATTTGTAACTACATGTAATTTTCATTCAAATTTGAACACAGTAGCAAATACTATTAAGTAACAGTAGGTTCATATGTCAATTTATCCGTTGACAAAGGTGATATTTTTACGTTGGGTTTAAATAAAAATGTTCAAGGTCAAAGTCAAATCACACTCCTTACATTATTATATGCTGATAATGAATAACAAGAATCAAAATATTCCAAGTACAGGCTACAATATGCACATTATATACATATAATATATTTATCTGCTTAAAAGCCAAATTGTATTCACGCATATTTATGGCACATTATGCCTTATATTTTTTTCCTTCTTAAGAAAAGGTAAACATTAGTTATATAACACCCAGATTTATTGCACTCCATAACTGGAGGGTCTGAAATCTGATTCAATAATATATCATGTCTGTCATAATTAAAAGTTGGTACATATCGAAATATTTATCTTGATGATAAGCGTATATGTGCAGATACAGATACAAACCTAAACGCAACAACAAATAAATCAGAAAAAAATACTTACATTACTTTTCCATGAAACAAAGTATCCCAAGAGTGATATTTTACATTCCAAGTGTATGTTTGGAAATAAATATAATGCTAAAAATGAAGTATTGACTTACAAGTTGAATCTATTTTTCGTCTTAAAAGAGACAGTGTTTATGATATTTCAGGTATCTATCTAAATATTAATTGTAATATTTATCAACAGAATTAACGAAATGTTTAGAAACTTACAAGGCAGAAGTATTTTGACAGTGTCTGTAAGGTCAACAGGAAACTCGTCACACTCAACTTTACACGTTACATCTTTACCATTGTCTTCTTCACTGACATTCAAGTTTACTTCATACACAGAATTCCACGCACCATGGGGTAGACTTATGTTCTCTGAAGACCTTTCTGATCCGATGATACCTCTTGGAGCTTTAAACTGAACGTTGCAGACAGGATTCGAGCCATACACAGTGCAAGTAGCATACATTTGACTGTCTTTATCAACTTTGACTTCTAACGTCAGATCTGTGGGAGGAACTAAACAAAACAAGACACTAAACATAAATACCATGTACTGTTATTGAAACAATTTTCATTTAATACAATATAATTTTCATGCTACAGGCTGAAAATAAAAGTTTCTTTTTTCAGAAGATATTTGTTTGTTTTTCTTAAGAAAGTACATATTTTTTATAAAAATCATCACTTGTTAACATCAGTATGAAATAACAGTAAAAACTCGCAAATGAGACCACTGAAGATACTTCGCAAATCTGGTCTTAATAGCGTTTTGGTCCCATAAATTAGTTTGGTCACACAGAAAACCATGTATTACAAGTGAAAAAAATCTAAAATAGAGGGGCAGTTAGTAGACTATGAATGAAATAGGATAAACGGTAGTACACACAATATTTTAAAGAATTCTAATAGAAAAAAAAAAACTTACAAAGATAGTTAACTTGTTTTGGTGGTGAACAGTCCCGCACAATTTTGTACCATTCGTTATATCGACAGCACGCGATGTTTTCTTTGTTCCATTCTTTCTTGAATTGGGTCAAAGTGATAATGTTGGTATTTAAAGATGTAGTCGAATTATAATTATGCGAATTTGCAGACGATACTTCTAAACCGGAAATACTAAAATACACATTCGGATTGGGTCTTCCATCATCCAACGTACATGTGATGTTAACAGCTTCTTCATCTCTTAGGATTTCCGGCACCGAAAAATGAAAATTTGGTGGTTCTGTAAATATATAAATACAGTTAAAATAAAACTTAAACATCAAAAGAATAAGATGTATTAGATTAAATAGATCAATTCACATAAATACAAAGATTGTTACATTTGGTATTGTAATGAAGTGTAATAATATCCAAACATACCGTTTTAAAAACACATTAATTAGCATTATATACTTACTTATAACAAACATCTGAGCAGTAGCACTTAAAGGTGACGACAATGCAACGTTCGTGACTGAAAATGTCACATTTTCCATATGATGGTGGTCCTTAACCAGGAACAATACCATATAGGTTGTTAAATTTAACACTTGAGGGGGATATGTCTCATTTCCTATTGTCATGGCAACGGTTAGAGGAGAAGTGCCACCGTGTATCTCACAGGCAAGTTCGAACATGTCATTATCCTCACAAACAATACAGTCCCTGCAATTTTCTATGTCTTGTAATCCAACTATTACAGGCGTACTTGGTGGTTCTAAAAATATGTAAATGAATTGTTTACTGCAGAAAAATTGTTACCGGTATTTCTCTGTTTATTTCTTTAGTTTTTGTTTGAAATTTTTATTTTACATCGCATTGATATCTTTTACAAAAATCATAAATATACAACAAGGCAGACTGAAGGACAGCTAAATCCCCTTCCGCAGTGAACATGGTGTGTACTTCTTGACCTTTTACCAGCCACGACCTTGATGTTATATCATGCATATCACAAGCACATAGTTTCATGATGGTGATTACTGGTGCAATTTTATTTTAAGTCTTCCATAAAGTAAAAACAAATATGGAGAACATATAACCTTGACATTGGTGGTAGCAACAAGGATGTTGGACTCTGCAGATTCTGTCATGGTGGCGATCATTTGTGCCAAGTAATTTTAAAACCTTTGAATTGTCATGTTATGGAACGGACATGAAAAATAGATGTTTTATACATTGGATCTTTGAGTGTGACCCTGACCTTCAGGATTGTGACTTGATTATTGTGTTCTACCATGGTGTCATAATGGTGCTCATTTCTGCCAGGTTATCTAAAACATTGCAGCGGTTTAAATGTTATGGACATACACATATATGTAAACTTTCTAGCATTTGACCTGTAAGTGAGAACTTGACCTTGGGTGTAGCAATTCAATTATTGCGCTCTGCACATCGTGTCATAAAAGTTATTCGTGCCAAGATATTAAAAAACTTTTCAACGGTATTAAAGTTATGGAGCGGACACGAATTGTACACCTTTTAACACTTGACCTTTAAGTATGACCTTGACATTTGTGATAAAAATTTAATTATTGCGCTCTGCATATTGTCTCAAAATGGTGATCACTTGTGCCAAGCTGTTTAAAAAGAACAAAGGTTTAAAAGTTTTGGAGGGGATAAGAAATGTACACGTTTATACATTTGACCTTTAAGTGTGACATTGACCCTAGGGGTGGCAACCCAATTATTGCGTTCTGCACATCGTCTTATTATGGTGCTTACTTGTTTAGTAGCTTAAAAGTTATGGATCGGACACGAAATGTAGACTTTTATTATTAAATGAAAACTTTTAAACATTTTACCTTCAAGTGTGACCTGACCTTTGATCTACCAACCCAATTATTGTGCTCTGCACATCCTTTAATTATGTTGATAACTTGTGCCATGTTATTTCAGAAAAATTTTAGTAGTTTAAAAGTTACGGAGCGGAAACGAAATGTAGATTTTTATTATTGAATAAGGAAATTTTAAGATTTGACCTTTAAGTTAGACCTTGACCTTGGGGATACCAACCCTATTTTTGAGCTTTGCACATCGTCTTATTATGGTGATTTCTTGTGCCAAGTTATTTCAAACAATTGTCAGTGATTTAAAAGTTATGGAGCGGATACGAAAGTGTTACGTACCGACAGACGGACGGACAGGAAGGACAGACGGACTGACAGACGGAGGCCATTTCTAAAATCAGCTACGCGGGAAGGGATTAAAATGTAATTTATGCGAGCAACAGATTCGTGCACATTTAAAATGAAACACACAAACTGGTATGATGTATGACTCACTGTTACCCTTTTGTCTACTTGATTTTGTAGTTTCTAAAATATACCAAATGTCCCATAATTGAAAAACGTTGTAACGCTTTTCAATCAAGTCAGATTAAGAGTAGCATAGAAAACTATTTTCATTTATTTCTGAGTTAATTTTTCTTAACTTAACTTCTATGTAAAATGTTCAAAAAAAAAAAATACATGAGATGTTTTGTTTTCAGTGGAGATCCAAAGAAGTTTAGAAACACAAACCAACCTGTTAATTTCAACAGTATTGCGTTTGTGTATAGTAACCTCGGGCCGCAATGAACACTGTATCTCCCATTCATAGAAACACTGAACATATATATTGTCAACACATATTTTTGATTTTGCCCCATTGTCTCTTCGTAACTGCCATCAGCCAATATTAAGGTTTCTGATTTCTTGTCGTCAGTGTGTACCCAGCTTCGTTCGAAACTACCATTATTTTCCATCACATAATTTGACGGGTAATATTCTATTTCTACGGTCCCATTCTTAGTCAAATTCTCAGATCTGAGGTACACTAGTCCACAATTTCCTGTACCTGGAAAATATGTTAAGGTAATTAATTTCATTTGTTTGATTTAGTTACATGTTAATTTTGGCTTTAGTAACTAAAAAGTTGTTTTATAGGTTTGTCATATGGGCACGAACGTGCACCTGATTTGTACTACCAATGCCCATAAGCTAGGTGTATATCTTCCTCATATTAAAGATTCCAATGTACCTGTCGATATTGGCGGGTAAGTGGTTTGAAGTCAACAACCTTAGCCAATCAGCTATGGACACATTTAAAAAGATAAAACGCTTATTGATCGAAGAACCGATTCGGTTTTTCACTAAAGTGTTTAGAAATTCCAGTTAATTTCAATTCATTCAGAACCTACACTGATAAAATGGAATGTATTCATATTACCTACAATAATAATATCTGTCTTGTATCATAGTTTGGGGCCCTTTCTGTTGAAAAAGTGTCAGAGTTAAATCGTAAACATATACATGCACAGTGCGGTAACTGGAGTGCAGGTATCAGTTACCCGCACTCCAGATAATGGCCGTTGATTTGTTTATTTTTGCTGGGGTTTACTTATTGTGACGGCAGAGAAAGTGAAAGGGGCAGAAATATCATATTCAAATGCTCGTTCATTCGTTAATTTTTTCAGGGGTTTTATATTATGATAACAGGGAACGTGCTGTCATGTTTGACTATGATACAAAAGAGAAAGAACACCAAAACACTCGGCAATCTGATTTATACTCGAGGGCTACGCCCCCTCGTACAAATCAGATAGCCTCGTGTTTTGGTAGTCTTTTTATTACGTATTTTGCGGTTCGGAAAGGAATATCCGTCCCGAGGCGACCCGCCCATTGGGCGGTCACGAGGCTTGCCGAGTTACCGCCCATGGGCGGGTGACCGAGTGACAGATATTCCGATCCGAACTGCAAACATATGTCAGATATTTTTTCTTGCATATTCTACCATATTCCATTATACTTTAAATTCTTTATCTTTATTTTCAATGAAAATTAATATCATTACAACCGTAACTACTTTCTTACAACAGCGTAACAACTTCATTCATAACGGTAGAATGACGTCATCCTTATCGTGCCATTTTACAGCACGCGACTCAGCTGGGACCCCCCATGCCAGATGAAATTTCCGGCATGGGTAAAACTCACGGAAACGCCAGTCTGATATGCAAGAATAAATCAGATCAGAGATGATCAGATGAGTCTCAGTCAACAATAAATAAAATATAGGAAAAAGGAAGCAAATAGAACCACCGCCGCGAAGCGGCCTGGAATTTGGCTTGCCCGGCTATAGACTACATGTGTATATTTAAAAGAAAAGAAAATAAAAACAATTAAAGACTATATAGAATTCTTTGCCTATTAATGAAATTTTTAGTGACTAGTAGGGCACCACCATTTTCAATGTAACTCAAAGATAATTGGCGGGGTATTCCGATAACGAACAATCGCAACTTTTCGAATTAACAATAATCTTCGAGTATTCCGTGTGTAAACGGGTGAAATACGAATGACACCATAAAACGGAAAAATGAACGATTTTTGAACCGACTTCTCCGTTCATATGCTTTGCCTTATTTCATATTACGGGGAAGTCAAAGCTTTGACTTGTCCGGCTATAGACTACAATCGATATTAAAAAGATAATAAAATTTGAAAATAAATAAAAACAATGAATTCTTTACCTATCAGTGTAATGTACAATATCATTTCTTGTTTGGCGGCGTAACGCAATGATAAACGGCAAGTATATATTCCGATATTGGACTAATCGGAACTATTCGACTTACAAGGTAACAATAAAAGATGATGAGTTCTGATTAAAAAACGGATGCATAGACTTGTGTCCTGCGCACGATAGGACAAGAAATAAAATGCAAGCAGTGCATAAAATATCGAATGGCACTTTTGGAAACTGTAAAAATGGAATATAACGATTTTTTTATCTGAAGCGGGTCCGGTCTTGGGCTTGCTTGACTATAGACGTGTATATTTAAAAGGAAATCGAATAAAAATAATTAAAAAATATATAGATTTCTATACCTTTCATTGAAATATTCAGTATTATTTCAGATGGTCGCCTCAATTTCTAATGTAAGTCATGGTAAACGCCGGGTCATTCCGATTACGGAACAACTCGCAACTTCTCGGTAAAAGAAAATCGCCGAGGTGTTCCGATTGAAAACGGAAGCGGTGCAATAAATAAATAAAATAGTAAATAAATAACAAATGAACGATTTGTTATCTTCCCCGTTCATAAAGGCTTTGCCTTCTTTCATATTAAGCATTGACTAGAACTTGAGTTACAATGATAAACATTATAAGTTACGTTAAAGTATGCATTTTTATAAATCACCGCGTTTAAATAAGATAAAATCATCAACTCTGAGTGTAGTTAAACAATAATGACGGACGGAATATTTGGAATCACTTCGAAGATAAGATGATAACCAAAAATTCTTACATTATTCAACGGTGAATAATACTTGCGTTTACGAATTCCAAGAAAGATTTGATTGGTATATTGACAAGTCTAAGCTTGTTATTAAAACATAAGATCTTTTCGCGTCATAAGAAGCACCTAATTTCATATAATTTCAGGAGACTCGAGCGTCTTTCTGCAAGATTTGGTTTATTGTCAATTGGGTTTCATTTCACCTATATGTGCCAATACCCTGTGTTCTTACTCGGTTACAAAACATACTTTGAAGAGACTATAATATCATATTATAGTGATTATTATATAAATTGTTACATCATACCTTCAAGCGTAAGTGTTCCAGCTTTCATCCAGCAATGTGATGTTTCATTATAATAATGAATACGATAAAATCCCTCGTCATTGTTTGTTTCACTGTCTGTTAATACCAGGAAGTAAATCATATTTTTCTCATACTGTATAAACTTGTTGTTTAAAGGGAGCGTTTTCCATTGATCTGTTCCATTCATGCTGCGCTGCCATTCTAGAATTGCATTTGGATCATACGTGTCGGGAGTAAAAGAAAATGTGACATTCCTTCCTAGTATTGTGGGTTTGTCAATACTCAATTGACCACACTTACTCAAACCATCATCACCTGTTAAATAGTTCTATCATCAATAAAAACATTCACACTTTCTCTTACTGAATTAATGTCTTGTTAATATGATCATTACATTAAACCAATATTCTAATTAGTCACCACTTACTTTTTCGAACGTCTTCGCTATATCAACCTATATTTTCTTGAAATCCTTTATATCAGAAACAGTCATTTTCAATTATTCTGATATTTTACCTTGTCATATCGGCGGATATTTGATTTGTTTGTAACAGCACGGATAGGGACTTAATTACTAAAATATGACAATATCCCTATTGTCCTCATAAATTTGTTTCATTTACCATTTTCTTTAGTCATGCAAAGTTTAAAAACAACACTGTATTTAAATAAAGCTTTCAATAGAAAATCAATTTTAGGCGCAAAGAAATTGTGATGACCACCATTGCTTCCATGTTCACATATTGAAAATTTCTTCTAATTTAATCTTTAATAATTATTAAAATTATCGTCACATTGATGTAAGCAACATTTCCTGGCAATGCAAGTGAAAGAAAAAGCAACATTTCCTGGCAATGCAAGTGAATGAAAATGCCTTTCGTATATGTGTCACGCACGGTTGTTTTTAGTTTAATAGAAATAAAATAATTCAGAATAATATGTAAAAAAACCATTGGTTAACATTGCTAAGACTTTACTACGAAAGCTTATCACGGCCTCCTCTTATCATTAAGTTTCATGTCATGTCAACTTGTTTTTTCGACCAAAAACAGCCCATGAAGACTTAATGATTAAAACGTAACACGTAGAAAATTTTAATTATTGCGAAAAAACTATTTTTAAATAACGTGAACTTTTTTGTAATGTGTGTAACATATTTGCGTCTTACTAATTGTTTTACGGAAGCTTTAAACGGCCGCCTGTTAGGAGAAATTTCTCGTTTGTATCTCTTGTTTTTAGACGTTTAGACCAAAAAGTTCTCATTAAGTCGTACAGAAAAAGGCGTTTCAAGTAAAAAATATTTGGTTTAAACATATTTATTCAACAAAAAATAATTTACAATAACACAGTTCATGGCATTATCATACACAACGATTAGTTGAAGCAAAAGACATTCACATAATAGTTAAGTATTTAACAATGTAATATATGTAAGAGCAAACAGTAAAAAGGAGGAAAAAGGAAAAAAAATGATTGAAGACTAAAGCAACTCACAAAAAAGTACAAATAGACAAACACCTATTTTAGTATTTTATTCGTTTTAGAATTTTATAAAAAGAAGCAAAATAATATCTTATTTGATTGCTTACAGCTGTATATTAGCAGATACGCACAATAGATATACACTGAATATTTAAAGAGAAAAAAAGATATTAGAAAAAGGAAGGAAGAAATGCATGAACAATGATGGAACTTAAACGAGGAACTATGATACATAATCTAGTAAATGTCAAATAATATTATGTTAAGACATCTCTGGTCTTAAGTACGCTAAAATCGTTTTGTATCTCGGATATATTTTTGAACTGATTTAAAGATTGATACATTAGAATCATAAGGTAAAGTTGTGGAACCAGTAAGAATGACATTGATGGAAGGATAACAAAATTGAGATATATTATTTATTTATTCAGGTCTTAGGTTTGTATACTTAGGGCATTCAAGAAAATAGTGATAAGCATTTTCTCTCGCACTACATTCACACAAAGGAGAGTCGGTAATGTTCTTATCAAATAAATCGGCAGAAAGAGAGCTGCAGTTAGTACGTAATCTTGTGTGAAAAATTTGTAATTTACGCTCACCGCATAGAAAATCGGCAGGTACTTCTGGCATATCAATATTTAGAAGTCGCTTAAATAATGTTAACGTTGTAGCAGGTTGTGTTTGAGGTGGAAGAGAGTTGAAATCCCTAATAACAGAAGATAAGAATGATTTATAGTAAAATTCTGTATTTGTACGGATATATTGTGTGTCTTTCACGTTCTTGAGAGGGTAACCGTGCTCACTGCCAATCGACGGAGGGACGAGATCAGAAAGATAATGTGGTGTAAGGTTGTTTTTCATTTTAAAAAATAGAATAAGTTTATGTTTGTGTCTCCTTTTTTCTAGGGATTCCCAGCCAATTTTATTCATAAGTTTATCGATTGATACAAGCTTAGTTGTTCCAGTAATTATTCTAGCGGCTTCTTGTTGAATTTGTTCGAGGTCCTTTTTATCACTTTGTGTACAATTATCAAAAAGCACATCTCCATATTCTAAAACCGGTTTTATGAAAGATTGATAAATTATGTCTAATGATTTCCTATCAAGTTGGAATTTTAATTTTTTCATAACATGTATTTTTTTCCAAGCTTTATTTGTGATATATTCAATATGAGTGGACCATCTTAAATCATAAACGAAAGTAATTCCAAAGTGTTTATGAATGCGTACTTCTTTTATTTGTGTGCCATGCATAAAGATAGGAGGATGGATTACACTTTGGTTTGTTTTTCGTGTTATTATTAGTGATTCTGTTTTAAAGTGACTGCTTCAACTATCCTTAATTCAGATCTGGAAAGGATAACTTCTTGGGCCGAACAATGGTTGGTAAAATTTAATCCCATTAAAACAGAATCAAAGGCCTGTGCAAACAGATTATATAAATATGTTAATTGGTTGACAGTGGAGTTTCCGGGAACAAAACCAGATTGAAGAGATGTAATAATATTATTATCACGCAGAAAATTAAATGTGTGGTTAAATACGATTCTTTCAAAGACTTTGTTGACAGTACTTATGAGAGATATATTTGCCGGTAGTTATGAACAAGAGAAGGATCACCCGATCTGAAAAGAGGTGAAACATTTGCTTCTTTCCATACGTCTGGAACTTGAGAATAGATAAATACAGAATCCCTAAAGAAAGCCCAACACGACAAAATTGAAATTGTTGCAGGCTCGGTTTGATTGAGCCTCTTCATGGACGGTACTGGAAAGTGCAAGTTATCGTCCACGCCCCCTAGCACCGGCTTAAGCAGAATTCAACATTTAAACATGAAATAGTAAAATTTTGAATTTAGAAACATCCACAGATGTGAGAAACCTGAATAGAATAGTTAAATAGAGAACTTGATCGTAATTTCCTTTATCAAAGATCCAAACATAACGATAGAAGCAAAGTCGCTTTGGTTTTTTTCAAGTTAAGTAAACAGTATATGGGATAGTGATACCTAACATCCCGCTGAAGAAAAGGATCGCCAACGCCGCTCATATGGATGAGATTTTGCTAGAAGTAAAAATAAGGTCAATTACTGATGAAGACGACTCAGTAAATTGAGTAGGTGAGTCAATTATCTGATGCAAAGACAATTGACAACATATATCTTTAATTTTCTTACAGGAGGTAGTGTGTGCAGCGTTAAGATTAAAGTCACCCATTACTAAGATGTTTTCAATTCCAGTATCGATAGCTAAATGCAAAGAGTCTAGTATCAAGGCATGACGGGCGTTGTCTATGTTTTGGGGTCTATAATAAACTCCAAAAAGTATATGCTTATTTGAAAAAAGAATTTCGATCCAAATACATTCGGTGAAGTTTATTTCTAGATCACGACGTCTTTCGTAGTGAATATAA
The DNA here is from genome assembly GCF_026571515.1 of Ruditapes philippinarum. NCBI lineage: Eukaryota > Metazoa > Mollusca > Bivalvia > Venerida > Veneridae > Ruditapes > Ruditapes philippinarum. The sequence goes on from NW_026865104.1 coordinate 44,130, forward strand.
TCCTTAACATAAACTATTACACCGCCATGGTTATCGGCACGATCTTTCTTTTCGGGATTAGCAACAGGTCTGATGATTGAATATGTTGGCCGAGCCATGTTTCTGAAAATGAGAGGATATCAAAATCCTTGAGTTCCGAATAAATGGTATCAAGTTTTTGAACAATGCTTTGGACGTTGTAATGGACAAACGAAAGGTTCCGGGAAAGATCAATATATTCATTGTCTGAGGAGACAGATGATACTGGTGAAGTACTAAGGACATCGGAATAAGGTCCTGGGTTTTTATGAACATCACCCGACAGAAGAATTATAGTACAAATGTTCCAGGTTGGAACGGACAAGAAAAGCAAATGATTGAACAGAGAATATTGAACGAAAAGACTAAGTTGAAATATTGTTTCATACTAGGTGGATGTTTGCGACGAGAGAGAGGCAAAGATATACTTTTTGATATCAAGTCATGATCACAGATGCACAATCTTATGCCAAGAGGAATATAGTTGAGGTAAGTAAATGAGAATAAAAACTGTTGTAAGGCGAAACACTCTCTCCGTTGTTGGCACTGGCCGCTTAATTTGGTTCATGTAATTTCTAATAACAGAAATAGAAATTTAATAGCCACAAACAAGAGAGAAAGAATAACAGGTATATGGAAAAACAAAATCCAGCATCTTATAAGATCCTCGTATAATGTTGTGTTCATCATTGAGAGTAAACGAAGGGAAAAAGTACTAAAAATGGAAACATATGGTATTGAGATGTTGATTGGAAGTATCAATAGGTGCTAGGTAAAATTGCTTAAAAATACTATGAAATTGTAAGTGTATGCAGAAATGTTAGCTGTATTTAAATTAAGGTCGAAATTATATGCTACATGAGAAGTGAAGTATAACAATTTATAGCATCCCTTGTAAAAAAATCAATACACTATTTACATGCATTTACGCAATTTATAACAACAATATTGTAAATTGCACAGTGAAAAATGCACACAACACCCCACGATGGTTGAGATATAAACGTAGTTACATATAAATACATACACATACGCACACATACCTACATATATACACAAGCATACATATACACATATATATCTATTTATTTACAAACGATACATGTACATTGCGCACAAGCTGAAACAATTTATAACATCCCTGTTTTGCGTTACAAACACAAATCATGAAAACATAGTTACATGCACTTACATAGTGTGTAACGACAATAATTTGTACTGTGTACAATACTGTGTTGAGAAAATCAGTGAGCTTAATACAAAATACAAGGGTTATTATGAAAATGCAAGTCAGAAAAAATGGATTAAGATTGAGTTTATTGAGAAAATAATCTTCTGAATGATGTAGCACTTATTCATTATCCCTCATGTACAGACTCAATCAAACCGAATTTTCATGTAATTTTGTTGTGATTAATGCTTCCGAGGAATCACTTGGTTTCCAGAGTTTTATACTTCACAACAGCAGGTGTCAGGTACCGTGTGGCATCTGTAAAAAATTGCCCCGTTCTTCACTTCAATGTTGTCATATTTATTTAGTCCTTCGGGATAATTGATGCCAGCACTACGTGTTGTGAATTGAGTACCGCTCAAGCCGGTGCCAAGGAGCGTGAGGTTTGTAGCACTTATTCATTATCCCTCATGTACAGACTCAATCAAACCGAGTCTGCAATTTTCATGCTATTATGTTTCACTTCATGCTTTCAGGGGATCTCTTTGTTTCCAGATTTCCTATCGTAAAACTGCCAGATGGGTGTAAATGTTGAAGGTAGGAAGAACTAATGTTCAAGATGATCTCCACCCTGGGCGGCCAATTTCCGCTACCTCTGAAAGACATCAGCACTGTCAACACCATAGGTGATTAAGCTGCAAGATATACCAAGGAAGAAATAAATGACACGTCGGTTCTAAGTGCATCATATGGAAAGTTTGTGCCCGTGGGATATTGCATTTGTCTTCCATAACTGTTCACTATCACCATCATCGATTCGAAAATTTGTAAAAACACATACATATGATAGATATCAAATGACTTGATGCTTTCAAAAATATTTAGAGTAATATAAATCTTATCAAACCCCGATTGTTAAATAAGAAAATACTGTTAAACAGACATCAAACTTCCTGATTATAAATATGATTTTGATGATAAAGAACCCTTTTATGATGGATGTAATGATACAACCTATTTTGATGATCGAAAAACTGGTGATACAAACGATGATACAGATGATTGTTCAAAATGATGATAATGATGATGATGATGATGATTATAATGATGAGGAGGATGATGATGATGATGGTAATGATAATGATGTTGATGATGATAATAAATATAATGATAATTAACTTTTGATGATAATGATGGATAATGAAAATGTATTTTGACGATGGAAGTAATAATATAAGTGCTGATGATTATCTAGGTAAGTTAAGTGATAATGAGTTTGATGATGATGATCATGGTTTTAATGATGACGTTTGACTTGGTATTTTTAAATGAAGGACGTAATGATCATTTCAATGATGACGATGAACGAGGTGATGAATAATTTGATGATGGCAGACGTTATGAGTATGTGATTATGATTTTGATAATGATGGTTGTCATCATCATGATAAAGATTGCAATAATGATTGTGACTGTTATTATATTGTGATGATTTAGGAGTTTTAAATTATGATTTTGAAGATGACAAGGATAAAGGTGGTGACAATTAAAAAGTGATGATGTTGATAATGATTATGATGATGACGATGATGATGATGATAATGGTGATGAGTTTGATGATTATGGGCATGATTATGAGTTTGACCATCACGATGTTGATGACGATTGAGGTGATAATTGTTATAACCTTTGATTGTGAAATTAATGATGATCTAAGCTGACGGCGTTGTTTATCTATAACCAGTTATATAACGCCTCCATTGTTAATGTTGTAGTTTAACTAGGATGCGCGATTATCGGTTAAAGAAAAAGCCAGTTGTGACTGCTATCAGAAGGCAGTGATTCTCAGGATAAGTACTCTTGGTTATTTTTAACAGGTCATGGAACTCACGAAACCTAGGGGAATATTGGAATATTTTTGAATCACAGAGAAGAGCAGATAATAAGCAATATATTGTCATAGACACTGTTTTGAAGAAAGGAAAGTGAACATATGTTACAATAAGAAGCGTCTGAGCATCGGCATTTTATCTTTTTAAGTCAAGAACTCTCACTAGTACGACGTTAATTAGTCATTTCTGGCTACTAAAATACTTGTTGACAATATCATGTTAAAATCCCCACGTTTTAGTTATGTGGGAGGTACAAAATGTTTGGTGGCTAATTTACGCAATGTCGTGTTTTCGCTTGTTTGCCACGAAAATGCGAAAACACGAATGGACGACAAACTGAAAGTTGACTTTGTCGTTTCTTTGTGTTTTTACTTTTTCGGATTTTCGACACAAAAAAGCGAAAATACTACCAAGAAAGGTATCAAAACGACACGTAAAATCGCTCGATTATCTGTCGTATTTTTGCTTTTCACATTGTTCTGTTTTCGTATATCCACACTATTGTATTTTAACTTTTTCGGACTGTTGTGTTTTCGCTTTTTCGCATTGTTGTATTTTTACATTTTCATATTTTTGCCTTTTCGTCTGTAGCAACCAAGCTTCATATATGATTAACAATGAATTAACAATTATCCACAAGGCAGAAAATACGAATATGCAAAAAGCAAAATCACAACAATGTGAAAAATTCAAAATGCAACAATGCCAAAATCGAAAAATACGACGGATGAAAGGGAAAACAGTCACAGTTTAAAGTGTCCTATTGTCGCTCTTTCGTGTCGTAAAAAAGAAAAAGAAAAAGCGAAAAATATTAGTGTTTTCGCATTTTTGGAGGGAAAGACCCTAAAACACGACATGGCGTAATTTAGCCACCATACAATCTAGCTAGAATGAATAAGTTTGAACCAAAACTATCAACATATACTATTTAATTGATGATATCTCAAATAGCACAGTCCAATAACAACATTTTTATCTGAAAACTGGCTTGTCTACTTTCCTTGAAATGTAAAATTACTTTACATATATTACTTTAAATTACATAGACATGCTAAGTTGCTTGTTACATCTTTACTAATTAAATGGAAAATCCGTCATGCACTTTTTTCTGGATAACACTCTAAATCACACAGAACATTTTCATACCACATCACTAAACATTATTTTGTATTAAAACATGTATAGTTTTGCTCACCACATTTACTGATACCACAAACCCGCCAAGACATAGAAGATGTTATAAAACACCAAGGTGTGTGAAAATAATTTGGAGCACGACAGAAATTAGCTGCATCAGAGATAGAAGCATCTGCAAAGTTGTTATAATTAAACTGATCCCATCGTAAACATGGTATTCCAGTAGCAGTCGTCTGTTGATGGCCGTCGTATTCCGGAGCGTTTGTGGTATAACAGTCTAGCACTACACCTAGTAAGTAAAATAATTAAAAGGTACTAAAAGATATTTATGCCCTAACCAGCAAAGACACGTTGATTATGCTTGCTGTTTCTACGGAAAGAAAAACCGGTATAATGAAGGAAAGTGACCCTCATAGAATTATGAACCTCTCGGTCTATACTTTTAAAGAATACTGACTCCCCCATTCATTATAATTATTATGACCGCTGGTCAATGTATAATGACCAACCCACACGAAGAAAAATGATCCTCGTGAACAAAGGTGACCCCGTTTCAATAGAGACTACTTGTCAAATGTTTTCATTTTCAAATATAATAGAATGTAATGACGAGTTGCTAAAAAGGAATGAAGGAAGAAGTAATCCGATTATTTCATGGCGTAATAAATTTCTTATCTGATTACTTTATTTCAAATTCAGCAGCTGTAATTGGAACGATTTTCCATATGATTTTTTTCTCGTTTGGTTTTGCACTGTATTTGTTGAATTTACTGTAGAAGCATGAAACAAATTTATTTCTAGACGTTAATTTGTACGTCTTCTAATGCACCAAAAGCAACAAAAAAGTTCAATGAAATTAGGGTTATATATTATACAGGAGAGGCGGATTAAATATTTTAATCCAAGTAAGTATTTAATGAGAAACGGTTTTCGAGTGGTCAGCGTTTGTGTTTCTAAACCAAGGGGTTGGAGCCATTAAAAGTTCACAACTATGTTTCTTCATTGAAACATAAACATTGTGAGTTACTGTGTCGGGTGGGGGCTGCGTTCATTGAACGCCGCCTTTTCTTGTCGATCTTGTTTATCATATATTATTTGATAAAACGAACTTCAGATTGGTTCAAATATAGTTCCAGTTTTATTGTAAATGAAAATGTAAATATGTTGCAAGTGATCTTTTTTCTCTCGCAATCTAAGCTTTATCTAGGCATTGTGTCTTAACTTTATATCTGAGACTAGGTACTTATTTTTCAGCAGTAATTAAGTATGGATACATAGAAAAGGGATCGCTGTTCTATGGCATTAGGACATGATTGTCAGTATTGCGACCAGAACAGTAGCTTCCAGCTTTCAGTAGTTAGTTTGATAAAGATAATCAATTTGAGGTCAATGAAAGGGGGCGGTGGAGTATTATACTTTTGACGGAGTCAGTAATTTATAGGAAAGTGGTAATATTTTCAATAGTGGCCGGGGGAGGGATCATCGTTCCTTGGTGTGACTTCACTTCGTTACACCTGTCATGTTGTTGCAATATTAAAGGAATTTCAAGGAGGTTCGAAAGCCTAACACTATAAAATTTGAATTTCTAAAATAGATCAGCTGGGATAATTCATTAATAAATAATTTAAGAAAAAAAATGAAATTCGTATTTATGTGCTATTCTTAGCACAATTTTAGTGAAATGCGTTGCAACGGTTTTCAATTTTGGGCCATGTTTTCACAGAAAGAATAATCATTTTGGAAAAACGGAGTGTGCAGATGATTTTAAACTTTGTACGCAAGTTATAAGTCTAGACCTACATCAAAATTTAATAAAACATTAATCTAGAAAATCATTCAGCCCCGACAAAACTCCGAAGCAACATAAAATCTATTCAATGATAAAAACATAGGCGTAACGTTATGTTATAGCAGCAAAGTATTCTGTATAAGATACATTAAAAATTACGCGACAAATAAAACAAAACCAAAACCTACCTTTCCCTGTCATGATCACTGATGATAATATAACCGAAAACAGTGAACAGATATTCCTTGACATTTCATATATAGTATCCAAATTATTATTTATTAAGATAAAATACACAATTTCAAAAGATAAAAATTAATAATTGCTGTGACTTTTAATTTTACTAATGATTTTGATAAATTAGTGTTTATGATAACATGTAGTGAAAAGAATCGTGGGTTACATCTAATTGTTTTTCAAGTGTATGACATCCGGCCCAAACATTCGACTTCTAGTACTCCAGCCAACACCATACATATCACATTATATCTGTTGTTTCCCCCGGAATTATCATCAAACGCACCTAACGTTTAAACTTCCTCAATTATTATTTAGTATTAATAGTTTTTAATTTAAGTAGCAATTTTAGATCAGATAGGTCTAATGGTTACAGATGATATTGAACTGTTGGGAGGTGGTACAAAAGATTGAATGATTAAAATGTTAATGTTACTCACAAATAAACTTGATTGTCTTATAAATCAACTTAAAATGTAATAATTACAGTTTATTTGCCACTGACATTTCTTAATATTACAAGAATTTACTAACACCCCAGTTACACAGAGCCATCGGTGATTGATCGGTAGTTTTTTTAGCCAAATTATGGAGTGAACCGATGACAACGTATTTAACACCGATATCACCTATTGGTCACCTGTTTTCCACCTATCAACTGCTATTGTGGAAAGATAAGTTTCATCGGTGACAAATTACCGATTGGGATTTTTAAACACGTTTAAAATTCTCGATCGGTGAAAATATTTTAAAAATAACCGACGGCAACCTATATCACGAGATATGCAAGCTCTTAATCACCGATATCGCCGATCGGACAAAGATAACCAAATATGAATCACCGGCCATATCTGACGGAAAGTGTTTAACCACTGATGACTAGCTATCAAACACCGATTAATCAGCGTTACGCCCGATTAAGCTCCGATTTACAAACGATAAAACCCAAAAGTATTTCAGCATTTAATCATCGGCCCATTCCCGTTTGAGTTTGCTTTCTGTCACCGATGGCCGTTTACACAGAAAACCAGAAATAAAATCACGCATGACAACCGATCATAACAGCGAGTAAATTTAAAATTATATGACCGATTGGGGACCGACCGTCAGTGTAACTGGCCCCGTATACTTTATACAGATCTATGTAGATATACATAAAACCTAACCTTTGAAAAGAAAATTAGCATAGCTCAGATGAAATGATTTCTTCAAAACTCTAATAAAGAATGAGATGAAAATTCCATTAAAATCAGTAATTAAATAAATCATTTCAAATCACAAAAAACTAAAGTAATATACCCGTATTGTTGGCACAAAGATTGTACTGCCAAAGAAACTGGTATATATTTAAGGTTTAAATGTAAGAAAATTTGATTTTTACAGAACCGTTTATCTTACATTTTATTTTGGTTAACTATAAAGAATAATCTAAAATAAATATTGGCCCACAGAACAACAACAACATTTTCAGTAGCAATCATCTATCATGATACATATAGAATAAATGCCAACAATGTATGAGTGACATTTGAACATCAGTTTTATTTTTTTTTTAACTAATTCTCTATAAACTACTGTTGAAAATACAGGAAATCATTATAGGTCAACCATAACATGTTGAAAATAATACTATCATTTGCGTAAAAGGTGTTGCACAATTTAAACAAGAGGGCCCAGGGGGCCCTGTATCGCTGACCTGAGAAATAGGTCAAAAGATCAAGTTTGAAAATTTGCAAAATTTGAAAACAAGGGACAGCTAAATATGAAAAAAATGTGTACACTGTCACCAAAGAAATGTTTGTGTAAAATTATTTCAAAACTGAACCAGTGGTTAAGATGTTGTTTAGATGTTTTTGTTTGCTAATTTTAACTCTGGCAGCCATTTTTTAAACTAAACAGTTCAGCGTGTTACTAAGTGAGAGGTGAGCTAATAAAAAGATGATAGAAAAAGAGAGGGAAAACAAACATTTGACCTGGCTGGGAATTGAACTGTCGAACTTTATTCCATGGAGATGGGCCAATTTTGACTCTAAGGGTTTTATTTCAACAAACATGGTAGACATACCGTAGAACACTTTTCATACCAAATATCTAAGCTTTAGGTCTTTAGGAATTTCACAAGGAGATTTTTTTCAGTTTTTACTATATACATGTATATATAATACATACATATACTGATAGAGCTTCATGCAAGAAACATCTCTTCAATGTTTCAACAAATTTTGCCATGTGGTTAAGAAGAAGAAGTTGTTGACGCACGCCTGGACGCACAGACGATGGACGACGGACAAAGGATCATCACAAAAGCTCACCTTGAGGACATTGTCCTCAGGTGAGCTAATAAACTATATATTAAATCCTAATAGCCATTTCACAGCCAGTCAGTGTAGACGATTGAGCACTCAAGATAATGCACAGAATATGGAAATAAAAATTTACATGTCATATATAACATAAAGATAATGTATAATATCAATAAACCAAATGACATCATGAAAACTATGCTTCCGTGCAATTTTTTTTCAACATACTTTATTGATTCTCATTTAATGAGCATATTAGACAGGAAATATATATCATTGTTTCATACGAAAACTAAACGAGATATCATTTTTTCATATAAGAACTGAAATATATCTCAATTTTTCTTGAATTGTAGTACAACAACTCAGAGCCTACCTGGCCTATTAATGGTATAACTACACAGTTTGAACTGAAATTGTGCATTATTCTATAACAACACACTCATACTGATTATCTATTTCCTTAAATTTTAAGTATTACACTTCCTTCTTTTATCATCTTCAAACATATTTACAATGAAATTGAATTAATCTAAGATTTAGAGATAACTATATATTTAGTGCAATTGTGTAGGAAGCTATAAGTTTATAGACATGATCTCGAATCTGTTTGTAATACCTAACAGTACTGAGCAATGAGTACAAAGATTCTTACCCAAGGAAACAACAGCATACAGTGAACCCACATTCCTAGCAAACATTTAGGTCACTTTATATCATAGTGTTTGTCAGTGCGTCAGTTTTATAGGGAAATTAATTTCAAGCAAATAACCTACTGAACTTCTGAAATGAACTTAATCAGCTTCCAAAATAGGAACTGATCATTATTAAAGGAACTCAACTGAAGTAAAAAAAAAACCCGGAAAACATAACATTTGAAGTCCTTACCTTGATCAACTGTGGCACTAAAACAAAAAAAAGTTATGCTTAAGATAATAAAGAACAAAACTTAGAAATACATTGAAAATCGTTTGATAAGTTTTGCTTAGTCCTGCAAAGCTTTTCAATTTTGGGTAAGTCCTTATTATAAGAATAATTATTCCGAAAAAAATATATTGAGTTAATAAATTGAAATTTTGCAAGCATGTTATTAGGCTAGTCCTACACCAAATGGTACATCTTGAAAATTTATTTTCCAGTTCAGTCGTGTGAAAAACCTCAGTGAAGTCCCTTTAACATCACATATATCGAGGTGAAAATTTGAAGTTGGTAGAGTCTATCTCAATACAAGTTAACCATGTTATCACTTTTGGTCACAGTTGGTTAAGGATAAAATTTTAATATCAATGATAAAAACATTTTATCATTAAAGTAGTAACATGTTTTTTAGGGTCTGGATGTCCAGCTATGTGGGAAACCTATAACTGACATAGGGGATGATTTAATTTCCAGTAGGTTAAGGATAAAATATCAAGTTTTAATGTCAATGATGAAACAGTTTTATCATTTAAGAAGTAACAATTTTTTAGGTTTTGAATGTCCAGCTTTTTGGGAAACCTGTAACTGACAAAGGGGATAATTGAATTTCCATTATGTAAATACTAGTAGATTCCGAGGATCCATAAAAATAAAACTTGCTCATACATATAAAATACAGAAGAAAAAAAAACAAACGGCTCAGTTTGTAACCTGATTGAATCAAAAAATATATTCAATATGTCTAAATTTTAAGAAACTAAATTAAGTTAAATGAAATAATCTCTTTTCAAATTCATGATTTAAAACAATGATAATTTATAAACCTTAATAAGGAAGTTAAATGTATATGTTATTTTAGATTGCAATCTATTTTATCCTCGGCAAATTTAATGTTCAAATCACCACTTTCAAAAAGATCAAAACAATCTGATCAGTGTTCAACAAACATCTCTTATCATTTATGTTTAATAAATAAAAAATAGAAAGTTTAAAAAGTATAGTCACAATATGGAAATTTTAAGATGCAAAGTCAGTTTTGTACAGGTACATCTTTTTTAGGCAACTAATTAAATATATTTTTTGTTTGGTTTTAAGTTGAAACAACAATATAAAGGTCAATATGGCATTTTTTTGCTTTACTGGTATATGAAAACATACCTTAAATGCCCTTCTAATGATGAAAACATTGAATATATTATTCTATATTTTTAAATGAGATTCATAATTGGAAAATGTGAAATATTTGTGCATTAATTTTGTTTTTCGTTGATTATTGGATAGGTAACAGACCAATTTTCAAGAATTTCTTTCTGAGTTACGTATGGAGACTTCCCTTTTTATTTAGATAAAATAACAAAGAATGTCATGAAATGGAGCAAAAATATTGCTTAGTCTCAACAATAATACAAAACATTATTATGACATTTCGAATAGAAGTGTGAGGTACTTAATTATGCAACACACAATATTTTTGATAAGGCCGAAATTATGCAAAGTCACTCATTACTTACTTACAATATTTCAACTGTCGATATAAATGACCAATCTCGATACAAAGTCATTTGAAATGGTAAAAATATATCAACAAGAAATTAGTCCTTATGAACGATAATACATGTATTTTCACTTCCCTTTGAAACTTGATTACAATAATTACAACAGGATCTGTCACTAAAATAATCTACAAATCTTCAATAATCAACAGTTACTGCACGTAAAGGAAAATGACTCACAAGTAGATTAGAAATGAAATATTGAGAAACATAAAATATTATCCAGATCCTGTTATAATATACTTTGGAAGTAAAGATATGTTGAGCTTACCACCCCGGATAAATCTTGGGGACAAACAAACTTTTATTATAGTTACAGTTTCGACAATAAGCATCACAGGTTCACTTATAGTTTGTAAAATTGTAAAA